>NW_026128430.1:0-9307 GCF_022985175.1 Labeo rohita
TTAACTAGAAATGACATTAAACTAACTTGATATTTATTAGTTAATTTACTCTGTAAGAATTTGCTTTCTTTACTTTAAACTGATTATTAAATTAACTTTAGTTTTACCTTTAAGTTTGCTTTAACAAAATAAGGCAATCGGTTTCCAAAGTTTTTTTTAAGTAAGCTGAACTTATCAGGATTTACAGTGCAGAACTACAGCTCGTATTTCATAAAGTATACATTTTAGAACATCATGCAGAACTTTGCACAGTTAAAACTGTTCAAGTCCAGCAGCTGTCAATGCCAAGTATTCCAGAGTAGTCTGGACTGTTTAAAAGATGTTCTGATGCAGGACAGCATCGTATAGTCCCCATATTCAGTTTTGATTTTTATTAAATCATTCACATGTTCTCTTATTTCAGTTACAATTATACTTAGAAATCTTCTATTCATCTCTCTCTACGTGTAATCCACGTTGTGAGATTTAAGTCACTCTAAAACTTTTTATTGTGTAACTTGCATTTAGGCCACTTTGCCATCGCAATCACTCAAATAAAATGAATGAATGAATATATAGCTGCACATTCAAAATCTTGCCCTTTATAGCGCCAAAACCCAGTCACTCACGAGTCATCATATCTCACCAACATAAAATATGGTAAATTGATTGACAGGTCTCTGTTAAATGATGTTGATGACTGCACTACACATTTTTTTACTGTGATACTTTGAGCTCGAACATATTAAAATAACATGACTAAAGATAAAAGCGAAGAAAACAGCAGCTGATTGGGCGGCTTTAATTGTTTTAAAGCAGCTCAAATTTTGTCTACCCGCCCAATGCCTTATTCTCCGGTCCAAGCTGATCAAAAGAAGCCCAATTGGGCGGCAACCCGCCCAATCTGGCAACACTGTTTCTGTTACGGCCACACGTCACGAAGTAACACATTTGCATAATGTCCACCCACGTTCTACGTCGCGAACAACTTGCCCGCCCATACATTTCCATGTGGTTTACGTCACATTGAAATTTACACGTACATACAGAAGATGCTGTATCCTATACTGTGGGTAAAATTGTTTTATATTCTCTTCCAAAAGATGATGAACCTACAAAGATTGTATTTTCTAGGGATAGTTCAAAATAAGTAGTTGTGTATGTTATGTTGTGTAACAACCCTGCAGATGTCATGCTAATCATGCTTGTGTAGTTCTGTAGTTCAGCTGTGGACCCACTGTAGTCTTGACAGTCTGTGATTGATGCAGCTTGACTGTCTGTCTGTCTCATTAGTTGGAGTAATGATAAAGGATGGCGCACGAAGCGGCTTTCACACCGAATGCGGAAAGCACTGTGCTATGAAACCGATTCGTTTCAATTTGTTTCGGCCTCGACCAAAGCGCACGCACAGCAGAGTGCGCACGCCGCAGACAAAGTTCAAATGAGTTGTTCAAATGATCTTTTGCCACTGAACCCAGCAGCAGCGCTTTCCGCGTTCAGTGTGAAAACCGCTTAATGCATTATACAATGTTGAAGTTTACAACATAGAGGTGTGCCCGGTTCACTTACATAAGCAAATTGCAAGCACTTTCCACTGTAGTCCGTGTTAACTTGTCGATCAGCCACTTCAGCCGTTTCATTGTCAGACTCTGGCTGGAATTGTTATTGTAAAATCGATGAGAGGGTGCTCGCTGCAGAGCCAGATGGGAGGAGCTGGAGCTCCAGCTCCCCCTCGCTGGAGGTAATGGGTGGAGATAGACACCTAACCACACCCTAACCCTACCCCTTACCCTATCCTAACCCTAACTCCACCCATTAGTTCATACAGAGTTGGAGCTGGACCTCCAGAGAGGGGGAGTTGGAGGCCATTCGGCTCTGCAGTGAGCAGTACTTGTCTTTTCTATGTACTGACAAGTATCCAGGGCTGTCAGTCAGTTATGGCAATGGGCGCTTCATCTCCGACACGCTGTACGCGGTAGACCAATCATAAAGGACTGCGCCATCTGACCAATCACAGCAGTGAGGGCTCACAGAAAGGAGGAATTTAGAGAGACTGATTCTTCGAACTGCTTTGCACGAGTCGTTTACGAATCATTTAGAAATTAGGTCAAATTAAATCTATTTTTGGAGAAAACTAAAGTGTTTTTTGACCTTGCATACATGTAAACCTGTTTTGGGAGTCTATTAAAACAATATTAGCAACCTTTAAAATGGCATAATAGTAATGATTTACATGTGGATTTATGTTCTCTTTAATGATTTACTGCTGGCAGAGCAGTCATCTGAAAGTTCGCTTCTGCAAAAAAATGGCTGAATCTGCAGCGAGTCAGTATGAGGATCAGTTCAGTTGTTCAGTCTGTTTGGATCGGCTGAAGGAGCCGGTGACGATTCCCTGTGGACACAGTTACTGTATGAGCTGTATTACTGACTGCTGGGAGCAGAAGGAGCAGGAGCCGCCGTACCACTGTCCCCAATGCAGAGAGAGCTTCAGTCAGAGACCTCTACTGAAGAAGAACACTCTGATAGCTGAGATGATGGAGACGCTGCAGAAGAGGTCCCTAAAAACGGCTGCTGTGGAGTGTGATGTTTGCACTACAGAGAAGAACAGAGCTGTAAAGTCCTGTCTGCAGTGCTTGGCCTCCTTCTGTTAAACTCACCTGCAGCCTCACTATCAATCTCCTGCGTTTATGAAGCACAAACTAGTCGAAGCCTGCAGAAACATTGAGGAGAACATCTGCCTCAATCATAAAAAAACTCTGGATATTTTCTGTCAGGATGGCCAACAATGTGTTTGTTACTTGTGTATGGTTGACAGCCATAAAAACCACAATGTGGCATCTGTGGATTCAGAAATGATTAACAAAAAGGTATATATTTATCTATCAATGATAATATTAATCATATTTTAAGATATTTTTATATTGCATTTATTTATAGGCTGTAATCTCAGTTTACCTTGTTACACCCTTTTACCAAACAGGAAATATATTATTTGTTCTTTTTTGCCTATTATTTCATTACTTTTTATGTTAACATCCTCAGAAAGAGTTAAGATAGGCGTGTCAGAAGCTGATTGAGGAGCGAGAGAGAGGTTAGCAAGATCTCAGTGAAGCTGTGAAGCTCCTTAAAGTATGTTTCTTTAAGTGTTTTTTGTTTTTCTTTAAGACTAAAATTTGACACATTTTTAATTTCAGTAAAGGTAACCTGTAACTAGTGGCTTTCAAAAAAGTGCTTTTTTTGAAGCTAAACAGACACTAGTTTACTGTCTGTCACTGTTTGGAACAGAAGCATGTTGCATTTTGACTGTGGATCTGAGGATTTATTACAAAAAAAAGACAAAAAAACAAAACAAAACAATGATCAGCATGATCACAGTTTTGTGTCTCCAACAGAGTTCCGCTCAAGAGAGGGTGTGGAGATCATTGAGAAGGTCTTCACTGAGCTCATCTGCTCTCTGGAGAAGAAACGCTCTGAGATTAAAGAGCAGATCAGAGCTCAGGAGAAGACTGAGATAGATCGAGCAGAGAAACTTAACAAACGTCTAGATCAAGAGCTGACAGAACTCAGAAAAAGACAAACAGTGATTGACAAACTCATGATTACTAATGATCAGGTCAAGTTTCTGAAGGTAATGACGCAAAAATGTTGAGAATCTATTATGTTTTATGTTTAATGTTTAATTTGTTGTGCCTCACAAATTAAGTCTGAAATATTTGTCTCATTTCAGAGCTGTCAGTCTGTGTGTGTTTTACCAGCATTTGAAGAGGTTCCCAGCTTCACTCAACACACTCATCTGTCTTTTAAAGACATTTCAATCTCAGCATTCAGAAAGGTTTTGGAGAACATCTGTCAACAGCAAACAGCCAGAATTTCTCGAGAAGGTCTGAACAATGTTGTACTGTATATTGTCAGTCATAACTCTGCCCTGCATCATATTTTCTAAATGATTCCAATACTTGTTTCTTACTAGTTTAGACATGCTGATTCCAAAAAATGTGGATTTTTTTGATTGAGCATGTCAGTGTTTCTCAAAAAATATGATGCATTTGGTATAATGATTGGATTAAACCAAAAAGTTAATCGTAAGTTTGTTTATTGTTGTCTCTTTAGTGTCATGTATTTATATGGCACTAGACACAAAGACACCAGATCCAAAGACTCCAGATGATTTTTTACAGTGTAAGTAAAGCAAACACTCATTCATTCATAAGTATCAGTGGATACGATCTGTTACAATGTGACCATTTTGGAAACAAAGTGAATTTTGTTCAGTATTTGTTTTTGTCTTCATCCTTCTCAGATTTCTGTCAGATTCCTGTCAGATTCACCTGGATCCAAACACTGCAAACAAAACCCTCAAACTGTCAGAAGACAACATGAAAATATCACGTTCAGATGGAGTTCAGCAATATCCTGATCACCCAGAGCGATTTGATTTGCTTCCCTACATTATGTGTCAAGAAGGTTTGTGTGGTCGCTGTTACTGGGAGGTTGAGTGCAGTGGGAACGACTGGGGTATAGCAGTTTGTTACAAAGGAATTGGTCGTAAAGGAAACACTGATGACTGTAGGCTTGGCTCCAACAACATATCCTGGAGATTGAACAACAACTATTTCACTCATGACAAGAAAAACGTTTCAATCTCTGTGTGCTCCTCTAGAATAGCAGTGTATCTGGATCACAGAGCAGGAACTCTGTCCTTCTACAGGATCTCTGACCCAATGACTCTACTACACAGAGTCCAGACCACATTCACTGAACCCCTCTACCCTGCATTTTATACTAACAGCACTTCATCTGTCAGGATCATAGAGCATAGCAGAGGAGAGCCTAAGTAGACTGTTGATTAAGATTTACATTCAGTTTTTGAATTCATTCTTAAAATGAGTATACATGTAAAAAATAATTAAAATCAAAATGCAAGTTGTAGTTTGTATAAAAGTTCTCATTAAGTGGCAACAATAAATAGGCCTAAACAACACTCACTTAAAACTCTTAAAATAAACACAATTAAAAATTCTTCAGCTTATCATCATATTTTCTTAAAATTAGATGTTACAGTAATGTTTGTGTTTGTCTGTTGGCATCTGAAAGTGTGCTGCTTCAGGTTTATTTACTGCAGCTCATAATAATCCACTTCTGAATCCACGATGTAGTTCATTATCAGGCCACAAGGTGTCAGAATTAGAGAATAAATGGTCATCTGGAGAACCTTGTCCACAGTGTTTACATTTCACAATGTTGACAAAATAATCACATTTTGCACGTCACACATGAATTAAATGCAGTCGCTATTATGTTTTTCTAGTGTTGCTAGCTGCTAAAAAGACAAAGTCAATATATTGATATAGTCAACATCTTTATTTTAAAAGTTGAATGATGTGACTCAAGATCACGCTTGACTTTGAATTCGCTTGTTTTAACGTGTTTCATTACTGCATAACATCTGACTGTTGAAAAACAGTTGACATAGATGTGGAACTTCATAAAACAAACCTCATCCTGACAGTATGTTGAAGGATTGTTTCTTTATGTCTTTTTGTTTTGTCTTGGCTAAATATATAATTACAAATGTAATGGCTTTGGTCAAATAAAACCAAACGAAAAACTTTCTAACGATCATCAGATTTTGTCTGTGATTGTTGTTTTTCTCCACAGCAGCTGAATGAATATCTGCTTTACTCAGGATCAAGAAGCATTAATTTTTGAAGAAATTATTATTCCTGGCAGGTTTGATGCCAGTGTCAGTGTCCAGCCAACATAAATTCATCTGTTATTTAATCATTTTACACACAGATGGCTGTGTGTTAGTAGCAGTTAAAACAAAGTAATGCGTTTTATCTGTTATTAGACACATTATTCAAATAGTCTGATTATAGTGTCGAAAGATACAGTATGATTTTGAGCAAAGTACATACGGAACCCTGGTGAAAAAACCAGCATATGCTGGTAGGTATGTTTTGATGCTGGGATGCTGGTTAGGTAGGTTTTGATGCTGGTTTAAGCTGGTCATTTGCTGGTTTATGCTGGTCCTTGACCAGCAACATGACCAGCAAAAACCAGCAAAGTACCAGCTTAAACCAGCAAAGGACCAGCTTAAACCAGCATCAAAACCTACCTAACCAGCATCCCAGCATCAAAACATACCTACCAGCATATGCTGTTTTTTTCACCAGGGAAGAGGAACAAAAAAGCAATGTCACGGCTTCACGTAAACAGTACGTTTATAATGTCCTTTACACTATTGGTCTTTACTTTCTCTCTTGCGACATGCACACATCTACACACTGAAAACCAGGAAGTGTGTGGATTCAAGAGAAATGAAACCAATTTCCTTATTACATGAGCCTCTGCTTAAGGAGCCACACTGTTCTAGTTGGGCTAAAGCTGTAAGGAGGGAGTATTTGACTTTTCTGTCAAAACAGGTAAAAAAACATCATAGAAATGTAAATAATAGTTTTACCTACGTTTTTGCTTATATGCAGTTATTACTGTCTGCATTTAATAATTATATGTTGCTTTGCTATCTTGATGTTTACTGGTTACGGGTGAAGCGTTTAGGACTATTATAATAATACACACAACTGTAAGTAGTTATTAGATTTGTAGTCATGCTCTTTCATTAATGATTTACATTCTCTTTTGGCAGAGCAGTTTCTATTAGAGCTATATAAACTATCTGCAAAGAAATGGCTGAATCTGCAGTGAGTCAGTATGAGTTCAATTGTTCAGTCTGTTTGGATCGGCTGAAGGAGCCGGTGACGATTCCCTGTGGACACAGTTACTGTATGAGCTGTATTACTGACTGCTGGGAGCAGAAGGAGCAGGAGCCGCCGTACCACTGTCCCCAATGCAGAGAGAGCTTCAGTCAGAGACCTCTACTGAAGAAGAACACTCTGATAGCTGAGATGATGGAGACACTGCAGAAGACGTCCCTACAAACGGCTGCTGTGGAGTGTGATGTTTGCACTACAGAGAAGAACAGAGCTGTAAAGTCCTGTCTGCAGTGTTTGGCCTCCTTCTGTCAAACTCACCTGCAGCTTCACTATCAATCTCCTGCGTTTATGAAGCACAAACTAGTTGAAGCCTCCAGAAACATTCAGGAGAACATCTGCCCCAGTCATGGGAAACTTCTGGAGATTTACTGTCAGGATGATGATCAGTGCATTTGTTGCTTGTGTACTGATAATCATAATGGACACAGTGTTGTCTCTGTGGATTTAAAATCTACTAGTAAAAAGGTAATATCAACAATAATAATAAAACAATGTGCATAATATACTTTAGTAGTAATAATATTATTGCAAACTCACCATGTTACACCCTTAACCAGGCGGAAAAGGTTTTGAGTTTACCGTTTTTTTTTTTTTTAAATTCATTTGTGTGTGTTGACATCCTCAGAAAGAGTTAGAGGAGATAAAGGAGGCTTGTCAGAAGCTGATCCAAGAGCGAGAAAGGGGTCAGCAGGAACTCAGTGAAGCTGCTAAGATACTTAAAGTATGTGTGTTTAATGGTTCTATTTTTTTCTCCATTGTTTAGAACAGAACCAACTTTATTTTCCTGGAGTGACCATTTGCAGAAAAGAAAAATAGCTCACATAAATGGCATTATTATGGCTGTTGTGCCACATGGAGTCACAACAATGGTCTGCATGATCACAGTTTTGTGTCTCCAACAGAGTTCAGCACAAGAGGCCGTGGAGAACATTGAGAAGGTCTTCACTGAGCTCATCTGCTCTCTGGAGAAGAAACACTCTGAGATTAAAGAGCAGATCAGAGCTCAGGAGAAGACTGAGATAGATCGAGCAGAGGAACTTTACAAACATCTGGATCAAGAGCTGACAGAACTCAGAAAAAGACAAACAGAGATTGAGAAGCTTTTGGTTACTGATGATCAGATCCATTTTCTGAAGGTAATAAAAGTCCCTTAATAATCATATGCATGGTAATAGGCTGCTTACAATTCATTGTTCTGTATTTATTTGATTTAGCGGAAACAGTCACTTGTGTGTCACAAATTTAGTCTGAATTATTTGTCTCATTTCAGAATTGTCAGTCTGTGTGTTTTACCCAAATTTGAAGACTTTCCCAGCATCACTCATGTGTCTTTTAAAGATGTTTCGATCTCAACTTTCAGAGAGGTTTTGGAGGACGTCTGTCAACAGCAAACAGCCAGAATGTCTCAAGAAGGTATTTTGTTTTAATTATTAAATGCTGTTTTTAGTCTAAAACTGTGTTATATGAATTGTTTGTAAATTAAACATTTGACTGTTTCTTACCTTGTCTTTAGTGTCAAATGTCCTTGTTTCAGAGACAACAGGACCTAAAACTCCAAATGACTTTTTGCAGTGTAAGTTGAGTTTTATTTTTATATGCTGTTTCCTCACACAGCTGTTGAATGAGAGTTAATAATGTCTGTTAACTATTTCTAGTATGTGTTGAAAAATATAAAATAAATGTATCTGTCTATTTATTTTAATGATTCATTATTAAAATGTGACACTTTGGGCAGAGGGGTGGCGGGCAGTACTTTATTTGAATATTTATTTGTTACTCCATTTTCTTCAGATTTCTGTCAACTGAAACTGAATCCAGACACTGCACACAAAAAAAAATCATCCTGTCAGAAAAGAACAGAAAAGCATCATATTCAGATGAAGTCCAGCAATATCCTGATCACCCAGAACGATTTGATGGGTTTCCCTATGTCATGTGTAGAGACAGTTTGTATGGTCGCTGTTACTGGGAATTTGAGTGCAGTGGGAACATTTGGGCTGTAGCAGTTTGTTACAAAGGAATTGGTCGTAAAGGAGACAGTGATGACTATAAACTTGGATCTAACAAATTATCATGGAGATTGTCTCGTTGTCAGCAGAATGTCAGATTCATACATAATAACGAAGAAATCTCAATCCCTGCTGTCCCCTCCTCTAGAATAGGAGTGTATCTGGATCACAGAGCAGGAACTCTGTCCTTCTACAGTGTCTCTGACACAATGACTCTACTACACAGAGTCCAGACCACATTCACTGAACCCCTCTACCCTGTATGTGGGGTTTTACATGGTTCGTCTGTCAGGATTATGAAAAAACCCAGAGGAGTTCAGACAGACCAGAAATAAATATACAGTTCAACTCAAAATTATTTATACCCAGGGCTATTTGACACATAGGCTGGAAATGACACAAAAATGTGACAAATTTGAGAAATAAATTTTGTTAGAGATCTTAACAAAGAATGTTTGCTTTTGTTTTTTTCTTTTTACTTTTTGACAAAACATTTCATGTCCACAATTATTCATACCCTTTCTCGGTAATCAATAAAAATAA
>NW_026128431.1:0-9301 GCF_022985175.1 Labeo rohita
GGAGCTCACATCATGCTCACATAAGATTTTGTTAGACACAAGTGGTTGAACCCGGATCCTTTTAGGTGGGTCCGGGGGCATTAAACCGGGTGTTAAAGACCTTGTCACACTAATAACAATAGTAAATAGTAATCACTGCAAATAGCAAACATATCAAAGTATTATAACACAATTAGAACATTACAAAAATATGTTAGACAAAATAATACATTTGAAAATGTATTTATAACTGTAACAAATATATAGTTACATACAAAAATGGGGCCCTATTTTTTCCCAAATTCCTTTTTATTTTATTTTTTTCAAATTCTGTTTTCTGTTTTCATTTTTCTGGTCTTTTTTTCAATGGTTAAATTTAATTTTATTACCAAATATGTTTTAGCATGTCTGTTTATTTGAATGCATAAAAACAGCTTTTATTTATTTTTACAATAGCCTTATGGAATTCTGTGTTGTGTATTTTTCTGGTTATCAGATTAAGGTATAAAATATTGATTTAATTGATCTTTCAGTGAAAATTATATTTTATTTTTGTCAAATAAAGGGGATTGGAAAATGTAAAACATGGAAGAAATATTGTGTGAAAAAATGTATACATTTTTATTAATTAATAGTAGTAGTAGTAGTAGTACTAGGCACATATATTATACTAATATATTATATTAATTTTTTTTTTTTTTTAAATGTTTCTGTAGTCTCCTGCCTGTTTACTTTACATTTTGATGCAACAACAGTATGATGACTTGTTCACATTTTATTTAAACCATTGATGTCCTTTTTTGCAGAACTCAAACCAACGTTGAGGCTAACACCACAGAAGCCTACTGGTGTGAGGAGGCGATTTTCTCAGCTTCTTTAGAAAAAGGGGGGGAATGTAATTTAAGGCAAGTAAAGGAAATAATTTAATGTTATCTTTATTTTATTTATTTATTTATTTATTTATTTTTGTCTAAGAGTAAAAATGTCTTATGTAGATGTTCAAAGCCAGAGACAGGATAGATTCATTCTCATTCATATGAGTTATTTGTAGAAAATAAATGTTTCCATTGTCTTCTGCCTGTTTACTTCACATTTTGATGCAACGACAGTATGATGACTTGTTCACATTTTTATTAAACCACTGATGTCTGTGTTTTTCATTGCAAAACCTAAAACAACTTTGGAGTTAACGACACAGAAGCCTGCTTGTGTGAGGAGGTGATATTCTCAGCTGCTTCATAAGAGAGGGAAAGACGGTTTAAGGCAAGTAAAGGTCATCATTTTGTGTTATCATATATATATATATATATATATATATTATTATTATTATTATTATTATTTATTTATTTATTTTTTTTGACTAAGTGTAAATGAATGTTTAATGTAGATGTTAAAAGGTCAGAGACATAAGAGAGCATCATTCTTTTAAAATTGATGGGAGTTATTTTTTAGAAAATAAATGTACCTGCGATGCACATGCGGAGTCTGTGTAATCCGGGTCTATACAGTTAGGGTATGTTGAAAAACTCCCATCTCGTTTTCATCTTCAACTTCAAAATCGTCCTACAATGCTGTTTTACCTTTTTTTGTAAAGGGCGTTTGATCTTTGTATGTTCACTTTGTAAACACTCTCCAGTGTTCTGCATTCCGTAGAAGACAAGATGGGAGTTTTTCGACACATCCTAACTGTATTGAGCCAGATCACACAGACTACGTTTCTGTAGAGAAACAATGCAATGTCCGATTAGAGGCACTTTGCCTCATCACTGCGCAAAAGCCGGTGACATATGGGTTTACACATGCTCACTCAAGCGAATTCTCTCTTATCTTCATAAACAACAAAATGCAAAAAAGATGCAAGTAAGAGATCGATTTTGCAGAATTGACAAGTTTCAGAGATTTTTGTGAAAGTACATAACTCACATCAGACTGAAGTCACAGACTGTTCAGTGTTCTTTGACCGCTTTCTTAAAGTAATATTCCCAGTTTGAATAGCTGTTTTCCTTTTCATGCTACTGAAGTGTTCAACAAATTCAAAATGGTTCTTATAGCTTGTTTTGTTTGTAGTCAGAGTATGATGTGCTTTATTTCCACCAAAAAACGTTGTCAACTTAAATGTCATATATTACATTATTATATTTATTGTAATCATTTTTAGCTATTTTTTCTTATTATTTTTTTCTTATTTTCTTTCTTTTATTAATTATTGTTACTATTATTTCTTTCTCTATTTTCTTCATATTATATATTTTTTTCTTGTTATTATTTTTTCTTTTTTTGTAAAGTATTAATTCTGAAAATGTTTGAATAAAATTTTAAAAATTAATAGCAGAAGTTACTGTTATTTAACTATAGAATCCATCAACTGATCAGAAAGTAAATAGGTTAATAAAAAAAACAAAACAAACAAACAATAGATTAGTTGACTAATCGAAAAAATGATTGTTAGATTAGTCGAAATAAAAATAATCGTTAGTAGCAGCCCTAGAAGCATTCAGGTAAGAAAATGAAATGTAGAAACTAGAAAAACAGTTTAGTCAAGAGCAGTCAGTGATTGTTTAATATTAATGTGACAGATGGCCTACAGTATATATCAAGACCTACTGTAATGCACGGATCTAATAATGTTACACATCAGATGTTTTTTCCCAACAGTTAACCAAACATTCTTTTAAAACATAACAGATTATTTTTGCATTAATTTTGCCTGTAGATCAAAATTTGCCTGTGCGCAAGTTCACATCTGTGAAATCGGAGAGCTTTCTGTCCCTCCAA
Organism: Labeo rohita; assembly: GCF_022985175.1. Taxonomy (NCBI): domain Eukaryota; kingdom Metazoa; phylum Chordata; class Actinopteri; order Cypriniformes; family Cyprinidae; genus Labeo; species Labeo rohita. The sequence goes on from NW_026128431.1 coordinate 2,755, forward strand.
TAGCCTAAGCAACTACTACCTTCTAACAGCAAGGTAAGACATCAGTGCAGAAAGACATCAGTACTTAATGCAAAAAACTTTCAACACAACATGCATGCATTTTGGTGCTTTAGTAGAGATTAATATTTTGCAAATAAAGTGGTAAATTATTGTCTTTGTGCAAACAAAGCATTAACATGACTTCATAATATTGAGGTAAAACCACTGGAGTCACATACTTTATGTCTTTACTATCTTTCTGGGCCTTGTCTACTAATCCAAATGTTTTTCATTTTCTTTCTTGTGTTGTTTTGCAGATGCTGTCAAAAAACACCATGAAAAGGCAACTTCTGGACAGTTGGGCCAGAAGTCATTAATTCTAAGTTGCACAACTGAGGTTTCAGAACAAGAAAAAAGAGGTATAGGCCTGTAATTTTTTTTCCTATGTGGTTTTATAGTGAGTTTTTTTAATTTGAGTAAAATTAATCCTGTGGTAAACAACTTGACATTTGAATGTTTTGTTCTACAACTTAAACTACACACACTCGCACCCCAAACTGCCTAGATATCAAATATTTATTAAAAATACAGTTTAAACAAATAAAATAACTGCCTCAAAATTTCCATTTTTGATATGGGTGTGTGTAGTTTGTTATAGAACAAAGTACTATCAGGCTATTTTTAAATTATTCATAAATTATTCAAAATATTCATAAATTAATAAAATAAAACCCCATAAGAAAATCTTGAAGGAAGCAGTGATAATCAGTCTTCCAGGTTCTGATGTCATCCCTGCACCACTCTATATTTGTTGTAAGATTGAGTAATGTATTCATGTGTCATTAATTTTGGCCATTTTCACTTTGTAGTAGTATTTTCTGTAAATTTTAATAAAACCATAAATATTTTTTGTGTAAAATGTGTTTCTCTCCTGAATATATTTCTCAGTTGCAAGCAAATTTATATCATGTCCACAAGATTGACATTTTTAAGTTTTTAATAGAACGGGAAGAACATTATTTTTCTTCTAGGTTAATTGTGGTCCAGGGTCACATATGTTTAAAATAGATGTACATATACAGAAGTATAATACATTTACACATACAGAAATTAATATATTAACACACATTTCAAATTAATATATTTACATACACTATTTACATATAAAGGAAATATATATGTAAATATAAAGGAAATAAATATATGTAAATACTTATAATAAAAATATGTTTACATATATGTAATATATGTGAAAAATATTAAAAAGGGGCCAAAGTCAAATATTTAAATATGTTTTTGACATATATTTAAAAATATGCTTACATATAAGTATAAGGTCTATTTTCTTCTATTTAGTTTTAATACATTTAAATACATGGAAATGTATTTATTACTTAATCTATGTGTCATGTGCCTGGTCTTTGTCTTCTGTATTCGTGTTTAAGGACTTTTATTTTGTAGTTTTTGTGTCTTATTGTTCCCTGCTTCCCTGTACCTCTGTTCCCTTGTTTGTTGCCATGGATCTTCATTGAACCACACCCACTCCCTCATCAGTTACCCCGGTTACCAATTAGATCATTACCTCACCCTGTGTATTAATAGTCCTTGTCTTTCCCCTGTATTTTGTCAGTTGTTAAATGTCTGTGATGGTTGCTCCCTGTTCTTGCCTGGATTCTAAGGGTTCCCCGTTCTGGATAATTTGTTGTTTTCTTTGGATGTACAATAAACTCTTGCACATAGATCCTCGTCTCATCTCCGCTTCGTTACAGAACAACTGACCAACTATGGATCTAGCAGGAGTTTATCGCGACCCTCTGAGCACTCTTTGCTCAATTTTTCAAAACGGCCGACCGATCGAATATTATGTGGAGGAGTTCCTTTATTACAGCCAGCTAGTGCCTGGAGATGACACCAAAATAAAGGACTGTTTCTGGAGTGGACTCGATCCAGAGGTTAGTTTAAACTTACCGGATGAGGACCCCAGCTGGACCCTGTCACAGTATATAGACTTTGTTTTGCTGTTCTGTGAATCCCCTTTTTCTGTTAAGGAAGTAGAAAGGGTAATTCACAGCATGGTCGCCACTCCTGAGTCTCCTTGCAAGATGGCCGCCAGCCCAGACCCACTGCACAAGATGGCCGCCACGCCAGAGCCAGTCGCAAAGATGGCCGCCACGCCAGAGCCAGTCGCAAAGATGGCCGCCACGCCAGAGCCAGTCGCAAAGATGGCCGCCACGCCAGAGCCAGTCGCAAAGATGGCCGCCACGCCAGAGCCTGTCGCAAAGATGGCCGCCACGCCAGAGCCTGTCGCAAAGATGGCCGCCACGCCAGAGCCTGTCGCAAAGATGGCCGCCACGCCAGAGCCTGTCGCAAAGATGGCCGCCACGCCAGAGCCTGTCGCAAAGATGGCCGCCACGCCAAAGCCAGTCCACAAGATGGTCGCTGTCTCCAAGTCACGCCACATGATGACCCACGTGTTGGACTCACCCCTAATGGCTGTACGGACAGCTAAGATGGCGCTCCCTCTTGTTGCGGCAGCTACCCCTGATTCAAGTCAAGCTACAGGGCCGAGTCAAGCTACAGCAGCTGTTCCCCACGAGTCAAGCCAAGTCAATGTTGTTCCCGAGTCAAGCCATGTTGTTCCCGAGTCAAGCCATGTTGTTCCCGAGTCAAGCCATGTTGTTCCCGAGTCAAGCCATGTTGTTCCCGAGTCAAGCCATGTTGTTCCCGAGTCAAGCCACGTTACAGCAGATCTTCACAAGCCAAGTGACGTTATCGCTGCTGCTCTTCCCTTAATGGCAGTGGCCATGTGGTGTGTGTGGGCTACACACTGTGCTCCTGAGGTCACGCCTGTTCACAGGTCAGCCTCTGAGCTCTCGTCTGATCACAAGCCTGCACCAGAGCTCTCGTCTGGTCTCAAGTCTGCCCCAGAGGCCCCGTCTGGTCTCAAGTCTGCTCCAGAGGCCTTCCCCGTCGGAGAAGCTGCGCCAATGCCTCCAGAGGTGTCGGCGCCAGCCGTAGAACCTCTTACGGAGGGGGCGTTAACCACCAAACTCTCTGCTTCTCCCTTTTCCCTGTCTACATCCTCTGTCACTGTTCTCCCCAGGTCCCAGTCGATGACGCAGCCTCCTGTTCCGCCCGGGAGGGCTGCTCCGCCTCCTGTTCCGCCCGGGAGGGCTGCTCCGCCACCTGTTCCGCCCGGAGGGCTGCTCCGCCTTCTGTTCCGCCCCGGAGGGCTGCTCCGCCTTCTGTTCCGCCCGGAGGGTTGCTCCGCCTCCTGTTCCGCCCTGGAGGGCTGCTGCGCCTTCTCCCTCTATTCTGTCTGCCTCCTCTGTCCCTGCTCTCCCCAGGTCCCAGAGCGTGATGCAGATTCCTGTTCCGCCCCGCAGGGCTGCTGCGCCTCCTGCTCCGCCTCCTGCTCCGCCTCCTGTTCCGCCTCCTGTTCCGCCTGGGAGGGCTGTTGTGCCTCCGGCTCTGCCCTTGGGGGCTCTAGTGTCGCTGGCTCTGCCTCCGGCTCCGACCTGGAGGGCTGTAGCGCCGTCTGTTCTGCCTCCGGCTCCGCCCTGGAGGGCTCTAGTGCCACCTGTTCTGCCTCCGGCTCCGCCCTGGAGGGCTCTAGCGCCGCCTGCTCTGCCTCCGGCTCCACCCTGGAGGGCTCTAGTGCCACCTGCTCTGCCTCCGGCTCCGCCCTGGAGGGCTCCTGAGCCTCCTGCTCCGCCCTGCTGGGTACCGCCTGCTCCGCCGTGGAGGTCTTCTCTCATGATCTGGTGGTCCTCAGCTCCTCCCATCTGGCCGACTCCACCCTGGCCTCTTGCTCTGCTTCAGTCCCTTGTTTATCTCCCCTTACATGGACCTGGCCCTCCATCCCTTCCCCAGTTCTGCCTGAGCTCCTCCCCCTTCCTGGACTGGTATTTCTGTTTGGAGCGTCTGGAAGCCACTCTTTTGAGGGGGGGTTATGTCATGTGCCTGGTCTTTGTCTTCTGTATTCGTGTTTAAGGACTTTTATTTTGTAGTTTTTGTGTCTTATTGTTCCCTGCTTCCCTGTACCTCTGTTCCCTTGTTTGTTGCCATGGATCTTCATTGAACCACACCCACTCCCTCATCAGTTACCCCGGTTACCAATTAGATCATTACCTCACCCTGTGTATTAATAGTCCTTGTCTTTCCCCTGTATTTTGTCAGTTGTTAAATGTCTGTGATGGTTGCTCCCTGTTCTTGCCTGGATTCTAAGGGTTCCCCGTTCTGGATAATTTGTTGTTTTCTTTGGATGTACAATAAACTCTTGCACATAGATCCTCGTCTCATCTCCGCTTCGTTACACTATGTGACTTCCGTATGGGATAAGCTGAAATAATACAAACCGTAAAAGCATATATTATCATTGAACAATGATGAAGTCACAGTAGGTCCGTCTTTAAAGGTTTATGATTTATTGCTAAAAAAACTATTTCCTTATGAAGAAAATGAATGGAGTTTTTACAACCAGACTGTTGCACACATAAAAAGCAGAAGAAGATGCTTCTTAGAGAAGTAGTTCTTTAAAAACTTTAGGCTGGATGTAAGATTATCAGATGTTTTGGTGGATGTGCACACAAACTCCATCTTAAAACAGTGGTGAGAAGGTGAGAAATGGCATTGCAATGAGGTAGTCATATGCAAATGTATTTACTCATGTGAAGTTACACGTTGCAAAATATGATTTCTCATGTCATGACCCCTTTAAGTAGTCTTGCCTTTAGTCAAAAATATATTTTGCACACGAATGTGAACATGCTCCTACCAAACTTTATTAATAAAACATCATGAAAATTTGGAATACTTTCTGAATGCACCGAATTGCTCTTTATTAACTAAATGTATTTACATTTTTAGAATTACACATAAGTGTTGTTTTTTGAAAGTTATATATTAAATGTATATGTCAGGATATACACAAACGCTGGACAGGAAGGTGAGTTCAATCCAGTATTTATTAAATGAAAAGGCATTGGGAGCGGAGGAAGAACTTGTGGATGATAGATATAACAGGAATAGTCTTACTGCAGGAGGCGAACAGAGTTCGGGAATCACACACCTCGGTGTCAGAGAGATAATTCGTGTTCAGAAGTAACTTCAAGGAGATAATCTTTGTTCAAAGGAGATAGTTTATAGGAACAGGAGATCACTGGATAAAGAGTCTGTATCCAAATTGAGGACAGACAAGGAATGAACTGAGGTGTGCGCTTATATGCTGTGGTTGATGAGGGTGTGCTGATTGAGTGCAGGTCTTCAGAATTCAGGTGATTGGGATCGTTGTGTGGTGGTGAGAGAGCCTGGTGACTCCGTGACACAATACAAACATATATACTATGCATTCTTATTAACTGCATATAGTGCATTCAGGTTACGAGGCTAAAAATGGCTGAAGTCCTGTCAGAAATGCCCAGCTGTGACTTCTCTTCTTTGTGTACTTGAGGTTTCGCAGTGTTTCCACTCACAGTACGAGATGTTTAAATGATCACAGTATAGAAGATATTCAACTGAATCAGACGATGAAGATCATACAGCTTCACTTCTGTGAGTTTATCACGTCACTTTTTTTTAACCATGTTTGTTTAGATTTAATATCTTACTAAATGTGTTTTTCTTCTTCTCGTAGATCTGTTTGTGTGGTCTCAAGTCACAGAGAGTCTAACAAATATAGCAGTAACTTTAGGAGCTGATGTGAATATAAGCTGTGATCTTGATATAGAGGAGATTTACTGGTACAGACACAAATCACCAGATCCTCCAGTGTCAATCTTACGCACTTTTGATAGCACATATGAGAAAGCAAAATACGAAAACAGCATCTTCAAACACAAATACTCAGTGAAAACGAACAGTCGTCTGTTCATCAGAAATATCAGCACTGATGAATTAGGAGTTTATTATTGTGTCAAAACTAGTGAACCACTAAAATTCAGTAACGGCACCAAAATCGACATCACTGGTGAGTTATTTCCTCTTTTCAGTTTATTTTCAATCCACATTATGGCTTTCCATATTGAATATGCTTTAAAATTTTATGCAGAGCTAATATTTTTGCAGTTTCGTTGCACTGTTAAAGATTGAAACTGAATAAGGATTGAACTACAAACCTTTTACAGACGTTGTCCAAAAGAATATAACAGACTCAGCCCACATTAATCAGACAGAAACAGATGATGCTTGTTTGTTCAGGTCTCAATGACTACAAAAAGACAAACTCTAGATCTAATATAATCATATTGTAATCATATTTGTTTTAACTTTTGTGTGTGAATTCAGTGATTTTTTTTCCTCATTGTTTCAGGTTTGGTGAAGAGCTACATTGATGTAACTGGAAGATCTAAAAATGACACTGCATACGGGTAAGATACGTCTATGTTATTTTATTATCATCTGTCCTAGTGATATGCTATACTGTCTTATACGGCCATTGATACTTAATATCTTCTTCTTTCAGTGTGCTGAATTTGATTTATTCATGTGTCCCGAAAACACTAGGCTTTGTCCAGAGCAGAGCACGACTGTCCTCTACAGTCAATGAAATTTTCTACTAATTTTACAG
>NW_026128432.1:0-9279 GCF_022985175.1 Labeo rohita
TATTGTACTCTTATTTAGCTAGTAAAAGAGCTTCAGTATTAGAGACGTCTGATATATAAAATAATATGAACAACACTACACTACCTTTAAATGTGATTTGAGGTGATTTTGAAAGTCTCCAATTAAATAGGAAAGATTAGATTGTAAAAACAACAAAAACAATTGAAAGGAAAGCATGTTAGCCTATATAAACTAATCTAACATATTTTGGTAATCATCAGTATTTATTATGACAAGCATTCACACTTATTTTTAAGCGTTAATAAGAGAACACATTGCTGTTTGTTTTTAGAATCATCTTCTGGAGTGGAAATGAGCCACCTAAAATAAACACATATACCAGTATGTGAATATACAAAACCATTACAAATAAATGAAGATTAAGAAATGATTATGAGAAATTACATCATGCATTATGTCACAGATTAGTAACTTTATAATGATTTATGAAAGTAAATAAATATTTACATTTGAAATTAAAATCATGCAACAGAACAGACACACACACAAAAACAAAAGGTGTGTCTATTAATTATAGCATCTTAAAAAAAAAATGAAATATGTGAAACTTTTTTTTTTTTTTTTTTTTTGATACTCACTTTGGACACTGAGAAAGAAAACAAACCCAGTATTGCTACTATGTAGCTCATAAACTCCAGAGTCTGTGGTTCTGGTGTTTGTGATGATCAGAGATCCAGTTTGTTTGTCCAGCTTCAGTCTGTCTCTGAATCTCCCATCAAGAACATCATCATATACAGTCATGCTGTTGGCTGTTACATTGATTTCACCTATTAAAATTAATTATTTTAAAAATCTCCACTGAATCACAACATCATCCATTATTTCAGTAAGACTAGAGTTTAGAGTGACTGAATCTCCCTCCAGCACTTCTTCAAACACACCTGAAGATTAAAGCTTCAAAATCACTTCACTAAAATACTTGTAATCATTTAAATGTGAAGGTAATAATATTCTGCAGAAGTACAAGACAAAAGATGATAACTGCAAATAGAAGTAGAGTTTTATGTGGTAAATTAACTAAATATAAATATTTTTATTCTTTTTATACAACTAACATTAATACTTTTGTCATGTGTTCACACTTGTAGTCTGGTTCTCTTGGTTCGTTTGGACAGGACCAAAAAAGAAAGTGGTGCATTTGGTCCTGGTCCGCTTAGCGTTCACACTAGCATTTTGACAGCGTAAGGCATTTTAAAAAGGCATCATAAAGCACTTTACCTCCTCATTGCTTCATGTTTTCCCTCTGCTCATTTTGCTTGCGCCTTTAAATCATATCGCATAGCGTAGCATCTTGTCAGCACATCCTGTTTTTGGTTCGTTTAGAAGTATTTGAGCTCGTTTGGAAGTGGACCGTGATCTCTTTAGCGGTCTCGGTCCGCTTTTGTTTAGTACGCACCAGGGTTTGGCAGCATTCACACTTACTCAAATAAACTGTGCTAACAGAGCAATCACGAGTTTGTAATCGAACTAAACACAAGTGTAAACACACCTTCACGTGTAACTGAATCAATCACTAACTGAATACTCTGAATAACTTCTCAACTTAATATCATGATGTATTTATATATGAGAATAACAGTTAAAGATATAAAGCATAATATGTTAATCCTCTATAACTAATTTAACCAGTAATTTATTTCAAACTCACCATCCAGACGCCATAAACACAAACAGAACAAAACTAATCTGAAACATTTGTTAATGTTAAAGTGGCTATTTACCGTGCAATGAAATAATTTTATTATTAAAGCACTCAAACATTATGTAAAACACTAATATTTGTGATTTATTAGTTTCCCCCCTATGTTCTGTTTACCACAGTTTTGCTTCATAGCTGAATTGAACTAATTTCATAACTGATGAACTTTACACATCAATCAACCCTAAACTGATTTCAGCTGAACAACGAAACTTGTCTTTTTAGAGCTGTTTTACAGCAGAATATGATGTTTGGTCCGAAAACCAGTCAGTATCTGGTGTGACCACTATTTGCCCTGATGCAGTGCCACACATCTCCTTTGCATAGAGTTGATCAGGTTGTTGATTGTGGTCTGTGGAATGTTGGTCCACTCCTCTTCAATGGCTGTGCGAAGTTGTAGATATTGGCAGGAACTGGAACACACAGTCATATATGCTGATCCAGAGCATCCCAAACATGCTCAGTGGGTGACATGTCCGGTGAGTGTGCTGGCCATGCAAGAACTGGGATGTTTTCAGCTTCCAGGAATTGTGTACAGATCCTTGCAACATGGGGCCGTGCATTATCATGCTGCAACATGAGGTGATGGTCGTGGATGAATGGCACAACAGTGGGCCTCAGGATATAAATGCACCTGTGTTTGTTGTCCATAACATATGCCTGCCCATACCATAACCCCACCGCCACCATGGGACACTCGATCTACAATGCTAACATCAGCAAACCACTCACCCACACGACGCCATACACGCTGTCTGCCATCTGCCCTGTACAGGGAAAACCGGGATTCATCCGTGAAGAGAACACCTCTCCAAAGTGCCAGACACCATCGAATGTGAGTATTTGTCTACTCAAGTCGGTTACGATGACAAACTGCAGTCAGGTCGAGACCCCGATGAGAACGACGAGCATGCAGATGAGCTTCCCTGATGTTTGTAGAGAAATTTACCACAGTTTTGAATGCAGCTCAACCAATCAGAATCAAGGAGCAGAACTATCCAATTTATGAACTGAATCTAATGTGAGCATCTTTGGTAATCTGCAGTATTTATCATGACAAACACTTGTATTTGATACTTTGAGCATATATGAGCATTTGAAAATGAACTGCATCAATACCAGCAGATGAATAAAATTATTAAATGATAAAATGTAAAATGTAAAAATAAAGGTGCTTCACGATGCATTAGAATAACCTTTTTGTCTAAATTTTTCCATAAAGAACCTTTAACATCTGAAGAACCTTTCTGTTTCACAAAAGGTTCTTCAAGGCGAAAGAAGGTTCTTCAGATTATAAAAAGTTAAATGTAACAGAGACTCGTGGTAAGCGTATGAGATCCAAGCGCGAGCTTTATTTGAACACAGAGTACTCATACAGGCAGGGTCAATCTCCAAACAATCCGTGAAACGTAGGCAAGACAAAACGTAATCCAATAAAACAGGCAAAGAGTCCAAATACCGGTGAGCAGTCCAAATGAGCAAAATAAACAAGGCTAAAACTAGACTAAACTATGGCAGTGGATCAAGACAAAACTATGGCTAAAACAAGACAAAACTATGACGTGAAACAAAACCGTGACAAAAACAAGGCAATGAAACAAGAGAAAATGCTTAGTAGAGTCCACACACCAAATCAATACTTCGTAGCTTCCTGTTTGAAAATGGCCTCCTTTTATGGCCACCAAACAGGAAGTAAGAAACGAAGCAGCAGAGGGAGCAGCAACAGTCAGTCAGTGGGTGAGGGCTCCCTCTGCTGGCGTGGCGTTACAGTAAAAAAGGCCTTAAAAAAAAAAAGAAAAGAAAGAAATGGTTCTTTAAAGAACCTTTGACAAAAATGGTTCTTCTATGGCAGGGATCCTCAAATCTGGCCCACAAGATCCACTTTCCTGCAGAGTTTAGCTCTAACCCCAATCAAACACACCTGAACATGCTAATCAGTGTCTTCAGGATCATTAGAAAATCACAGGTAGGGGAGTTTGATCAGGGTTGGAGCTAAACTCTGCAGCGCATTGGACCTCCAGGGTAAGATTTGAGGAACCCTGTTCTATGGCATCGCTGTGAAGAACCTTTTAAAGCACCTTTATTTTTAAGAGTGTAGATGCATGGAAAATGACATCTTTTAAGTTTCTGATGTGTTAATTTGTGCTTGCTCTTGTTCAGCTTTTCTGGACAGAGTCTGAGAAATAAAAACATCAAACATCAAAATTCTATACTGTTTCTTGCTTACCAGTGTAATCTAAACATGTAAATATAATGAACTTTGAAGCAGCCATGTAATTATAAGTAACTTTGATGATGATGATGATGATGATTATGTAAAATACTGATATACTAAATGCTAATAACTGTGAGAGTGTAAGAGTGTAATTGTCTTTTTTAAACACTTCTGCAACATGAAGGACTGATAGGTCAGGCAGCTTGCTGCTGACACCACTATAAAGCATTCTCCGTATAGTGGTGCACCAATATGGATGCACACTGCTGTCCTTTAAAATGCTCTGTTAAGATAATTAAATTGAGTTACATATTAAATTGAATTTACATGCATTTTAATAATTCTTTAATAAGAATTAATAATCTATATAATATTACAAAAACACAATACACTGGTTTAGTAATATTTAATAGGATGTCTCTATCCCTCTACGCCAGAGGTCCTCAAAGTATGGTACAAGTACCATTAGTGGTACTCAGGCTTCCTCTGGTGGTACACAGAGGAATCACTAAATTAATTATAAATTAATGTTAAAACACAATACAATTTAATTTAATCTTTATTTAAGTGAAGTTTTTGTGTTTTTAATATATATTATTTTTACATTTACATGTACAGTACAGTTTTACTTTTAGGTACAACACATTTTACTTTAATCAAAAGTTTTATATTTACCTGTTTGTAAGCACCTACTATGTTACTGTATTTTAATGCTGGTCATTATTGTGGTACAAGTTTTCGAGTCAAGTCGCTCAATCAAAATGTTTGCACGGAGTTCAACCATGTAAAATGTGTGAGTAATGGATAATTGAATTTGGTTTTGGAGCACTTGGGAGAAATATATTGGCTACGGCCATGCAATTCATTTATTGCTTTGAAGAACTGTTTTGTGTTTATTGTGGTTAGGGAATTAACACAGATGTTTGTATGTAGAGGTTACTTGTTTGTACACATGTTGACATTTTAATATATTGGTATTAATAGCTCTACAGTTCGGATCCCACATTTTTATTGTGTTTTTCTTCAACTGAAGTGTAAAAGAATAAGCCCCAAGAAGTCGTGGTTTACAGTGAATTTATAACAGTTAAGGTGTTGCTGGGCACGGGGTCTATAAAGTCTGTAAGATTGTACATTTTGCATGCTAGTCTACATTTTAATATCAAAAACAATATTAATAGTATAGTTATTAGTTAAAATGTTTTATTTATTTTTATAAATGAGTCAATTTATAAATGTCTAAAATGTTATAAATAAGTCCGGGCTTTGGGACAATTTTTACATTATATTTCAGACACAGGCCGGGCCTCCGGTCTGTTTTAGTCTTCTCCTTATTTTGATATTTTATACATACACCAGTTATGGTGATGAAAACAAATTTCCGCGCTGGAGATAACACCAGGAGACTTCACTTTCGCTTTCACTTTCGAGACCGGCTCGGAAAGCGTTTAGTGTCTCCGCCAGCAGCAGCAAATCAGCGCAGCTCGAAGAGATCCACGTTCAAGCGCACGCAATAGGCTGAAAATGCCACAAAGCACCGGCAAACGTAACTACAATGAATGTGTCGGGGGAAATAAGGAGATATTTGAATTATTTATTAATAAACCAGTGTTTTCTGAGTCAGTGTCCCAAGGATGAAGTTGCCGATCCTGACTCACCATCTCCTCTTTGGACGCGCCTTTAGAGAAATGCATCTTTACAGATTACATATTGAAAGAGTTTTTGTGAAAGAGTATTTGTTTTATTTCGTTAAGTAATAATTTCAAGCCTTCTATAGATACATGTATCATGTCTGTGAGATATGTATTTGCTGAGTTTCGGTTCATTTTTGTGAAGCGCTCCTGTTGAGGCAACAGAAAGCGCATTATGTTTGTTTTCTTTATTTAATAAAAGCACCGTTTGCAACGTTTTGTTGATATTGTGTGTGCACACAAAAAAAAGGAACAGTTCCGAATGATGTATTATGAGCAAAAATGACGGAATATTTAAAATTGTTTCCACTAAAAAAAAATGCAAGTCATCGCGCTGGCGCCTCAATGTCCTGCAATGCGGCTTTAGCTTCCACTCTCTGCACAAATTTGGGTATGTGTCTAATAGCGCACATTTTTCTAAGTTTAACATTGAAACTAACATTGTTTTATACTTGAACTCTTTTGGGACTATATCTATAGATTTTATTGTAAGCAAGTCGTGATTATTTGAGAAGGCAAAATTGATCAAACAGACTGTCAGATCAGTCTTCCGCTGACCGCTTGGTCTTTACTTTAATGAACAAAAATGCTCCAAACGTTTTTCTAAATTAACTTAAAAGAATGAAACGAAATAAAATCACTTTGCCATTACTTAAAAAACTGAACTATTTCAATAGATGAAACAGTAGTATAAGCTGTTTTGGGAGAAGGGGGGAAAAAGATGGACTTGGGCCGATAATTCTGATAAGCTGTCGGACAAGGGCCGGGCTATACCGTGTATCCTGGTCGTGAAGCTTAACTTACATGAGCAGAGCTCTCTCTGGATCAGCGGTTGCGCGAAAGCAGGTTTAAATATTCCGATGTCATTGCGATTTCAAAGGTTTTATAGGCATGGTGAAATCATCATCATATAGCAATAAGATTGCGTGTGTTTGAATCGAGATCGCGATCTTTTAATGAATAATCCATATGAGTCTATAGCCTATGTATTTTTGTATGTCATAATTTGTACCAGACCTCAAAAGTTACCCGGGCACAGGCCCGGGCGGCCCCCCCGGTTCCGCGATCCATGGCTTCAAGCATAAGAAAAAAATGATTTGCAGAATTGTACTTTTATTCATTAAGTGTAATTCATGTATTGTGAAACTGCAGCTTCATGCTAATGCAAAATAAATGTGATCTGCAATCTTCTGACTGGTACAGTCAGGGGCGGGACAAAATGGGACAAAATTTTAGGCTGGGAAATCTCACACTCATCCAGACCATCCCATACAACCACAACTAAATTTAAAACCATGAACAACAATACAATATTGTTTGTATAACCATAAGCAAACACGCAAGGCGATACGCGTTGCCAGTCAAGACTAACCGATTCATGATTTATAATTGGACTGTTTTATTATTAAATGGTGAATTCCGAAATGCAGGCAACAACAACAACAATATTAAATAAAAAAAAAAAAAAGAGAGGGCAGTGGGCCAAATGGGCTGCCAGGCCACCGGGAATTCTCCAGGTGCTCCTGATTGCCAATCCGCCCCTGGGTACAGTACAGCCCCTAGCTTGAGATCCTGTGAACGTGGATAGGAGCCTATTTAAAGACCTTTTTAAATCATTGGAAAGTGTTGGCTGCTTTGGTGGGCCAGAAAAGAGACTTGGGCTTGGGAAAGATGTGCGCAGGGCTATTAGGAGACTGTAGTTCCTTATAAACTTGCAGAAAAAGTTGGTAAATCCATAGAAGCACTGGAGGTCCTAGGTGACTAAAATTATTGTTAGTCAAGAATGCACAGCTTTTACTTCTCCTCTTCCATTTGAATACTGGCAGGGCTGTTGTTGTTGCCCAGGAACCTGGATGGTACTCTGATGGAATGACGAACAACTGGTACACCTCTGGCTTTTCCAACATCAGCCCTACATGGTGATGATGTTTGGTTAGGTTCTGGAAGTACACCAGGATATTATTGATGTAGACCAAGACAAAATACTGTTTCCAGATCCAAAAAGCTTGTAGATCCTCAACTTTAGCTCAAACCTTAATCAAAAATACCTGAACAAGCTAATCAAGGTCTTCTGGATTACTACAAAGTTGCAGGTAGGTGTGTTTAATGCTGGTTGGAGCAGAACTGAAAATGGATCTTGAGGTCTGGAGTTGAGGACCACTGTTGTAGATATGGCAAAAGTTGAGTTCTGTGAAGACTGCCACTCCTTTTAACAGTTCTAGGGTTGCCAGGATGAAGGGAAATCTATACTTCATGCCCCTTATAGAAGCCGCTATCCTTCTTGGCAAAGGAGAAGAAGCCTAAAGCAGCAGGGGAAGAAGAAGGGTGGAAGTACTGCTTCCCCAGCTTACTCATTCATGGCCTTCACTTCAGGCAGAGATAGTGGGTAGATTTTAACAGTGACTTTTTATTTCATAATTTCGACTTTGATGTCTCATAATTATGACTTAATATGTTCAACAATTGACATTTTAATTTTTGGCATGTTATGATGTAGAATTTCATAACTTAGATTTAGATTTAGTTTAGTTTTTGTTTTTTGTTTTTTGGGCTTCCATGCATGTCTGAGTAAGAATCACATGTGCATTTTACATGTCACATCATTTCTTTACTTTGCGTGATTGAGAAGCATACAAAACAAAACAAAACAAAACAAACCTACGTTGTTACTTATAATACTATAATTATTTTATTTTACATTACTTTGCATTAAATTACAGTAAACTAGCTAACACTGCTGTGAAAGTGTTTATAACAGGACATTTAACATCTGTCTTTCTTAGTACAAACTTCGTTTCTCCATGATTTTCCTCTTTTGTGACATCGTAAGCCAAGATTCCATCCCGTTTTGTTCTCTCCAGCTTTTTTCTATGCAATTGGCCTTTTGTATCCTTTCATAAGTTTACTGCTGTTTTCACAAATAATATTATAATATATCATAAATATTAAACATTGGGAAACATCAGAATATGATGATGAAGTGAAGTAGCTGTGTTTGACAACTCAATTTTTCTATTGTCCTGTATGCAAAATGCTAGGGTCCATCAAAAGACTGCTACAGTGAACTGTTCAGTATTTGCATATCCTGTAAGATTAACCTTTTAACTTTCACTCCCATTTTTGAACACAGACATAAAAATGCACTATCCAGACTTACATTTTCATAATTCATGAACATTTTGTAATATGATTTTTATGCACATTTTCCATGGTAATGCAGTGTCTGATTTTAAAATATAATTTCTTATGACTTCTAAAACGTGATAGGGAAAAAGGCAACAAAGAAAATCTTGTGTGACAAAGGTCAGAACTCATGTTATGATGTAAGTTTTTTTTTTAAGTTGCACTCTTGACATATTAATCTATTACTTTTCCTACATAATTTGTAACACAATAAATATGGTAAAATATCTATTTAGGAGTCTTCAACCTTTCCAACGATGTATAGTTTGTCATGATTAGATTAGGATGTATTTGTAATATAGTGAAGTAAACTTGTGTGTGTGTGTGTGTGTGTGTGTGTGTGTGTGTATGTGTATGCATATATATATATATATATATATATATACACGTGTCACACACACACACAGAGGAGACGAGAGGTGAGTGACAAACCAAACAGGCATTTATTAAACAGATGGATGAACACACAGAGG
>NW_026128433.1:0-9246 GCF_022985175.1 Labeo rohita
TATTTCCTATATAAGTCCCTTTGACATACAGCCATGGTTTAATGAGAGTTGACGTGAAACAAATGACACGAAAACCACAATTTACTATCCCTCCAGCATCAGGCCTCCAGTCTGGCCCTTCATCATCAGGCCTCCAGTCTGGCCCTCCAACAACAGTCTGGCCCTTCAATATTAGAAGTGGGTTCTGGTCCTGGGCTATTGCTCCCTTCCTATGATTCACCTCAGTCTGAGGCCTCCTCATGTGCTGAGCAATGTCCTCCTGATATCCCAGAACACCAGTCATTAATCTCCCGGCAAAGGAGAAACAGGGGACGTTGTGGCTGCAGTGAAAGGCTGCTTCAGAAAAAAAAATAAAAATAAAATAACCAAACTCCAGGCAATCAGGAAGGAATTGACAGCCCTGAGGGAGCAGCAAGACAGACATCATCAGGAGGTAATGGCCTATAAGAGGGCCAAATTAGAACTGTTACAACAACAGGCCAGCAAGCCCTCTTTAACCATGTTTTGCACTTACTGTCAGGTGGTAAAATGGCATTATTAATTTATTGCTCAGTATGTAAAGTCAAATCATGTGTGGCTGACAGCTTTGTAACTTTTTGAAACCGTGTATTTTCTTTTCACAGATTCACAGATGTAATCCACTTCATCTTCTTCTTTTTATTTTTTGGCTATATTGTTGGCCACCATGCATCCCAAAATCCAACCCCTCGTCCTTGTCGTGGGAGGTGAAAACAGATTGGGTCTGGCAAATGGGGCTCGGGTGAAGCTGTGTGGGTTTTCAGTGATAAAGCAGTTCAAAGCCTTCATCAGCTCATTTGAAATACAAAATAAAATATACTATTTTATGTCCAAATATACTCTTTTGTAATATGTAAGTGTTTTTTGTATATGTACTGTAAGTGCTTTTTTTATGTTTGGCATTCAAACAGTAGGTTAATATGTGGAAAAGTAACTTGACTCAAAGTAGTACACTAATGCCACTTCAAAAAGCTCAAGCTAAAGAAGCTAAAGCACTTTTACCATGCCCTGTCATCACTTATTAAATATCTGAATAATGTGACTAAGCCTAATTATGAAGCATGTGTATGGAATGGAATTCAAACTTTTATTTTACAGTGGTAAGCCACCATCAGATACACTAAAACCATAACAGAAATGTCTATGTAAAGATTTCTCAATTCACAACATTTTATCAATGACAATATAAGACCAAACATGGCACAAAACACTTTAAGTACGCAGATAATTTTAAAGAATGGCATAACTATGGAAAAACAGTATGACAACAGCCTATTTTAAAACAAAAAGGCCATTAATGCATTAATAGGATAATGTTGTACCAAATTAATATAACAAATCTTGGATGGATCACTTGTTTAGGTAGTTAATTTAGACTGATCATTAGCCTGATTATAGAAACACCTTGATGCATTAACAGCAGGTGTACTAAGAACTCTCCTAATAAAAACAGCATGCATATGTGCTTCAAGTCATCAACAATGGCAGCTTTACAAAGAATTCTACAGCTTGAGCATAGAAGGCGGCGCAGAAGTCAGACAGTTTACATAAATGCCTACATAAGGACACATCTGATGACGCCATCTTGAGAAAATTCCAGCTTCCAAGGAAAAAGATCCTTTATTTACTTCAGATTGTGAAACCACACCTTCAGAGGGCCACAAGAAGAAACTATGCCTTAAGTCCAGCGGTGCAGTTGTTAGCTACACTGCATTTTTATGCTGTTGAAAGTTTTATGGAGGTGGTGGGTGATGGCCTAGGTCTCAGGAAGTCTTCGGTCAGCAAAACTGTGACAGCAGTAACACCTTTGCTGTTACAGCTTATGAAGAACATCCTGATTTTCCCCAAAACACCAGAAGAAATCCAGCAGGCCAATCGACAGTTTTACAGCATGCCAGCATCCCCGGAGTGATGGGCATCATTGATGGCACCCTAATTCCAGTGGCTAGCCCTGTTGTAAATGAGCCATTATACATTTGCAGGAAGGGCTATCCAGCTATTAATGTTCAAATAGTATGTAATCAGCAGGGGAAGTTTACTGACATTGTTCCAAAATGGCCTGGGAGCACACATGACTCTTTCGTATGGGCCAATTCTGCAATCTGCCAGGTGGCTGAAGAGGGTGGCTTTGGTGATAGCTGGCTGCTGGGAGACAGTGGATATCCTCTTCGCCCATACCTCATAACACCTGTGCAGCATCCAGCCACCATTGCAGAGGAAAGTTTTAATCAGGCCCATGGAAGGATACGCTCTACAGTGGAGAGGGCTATAGGACTGTGGAAACAGCGGTTTCGCTGTATCAGCAAGTCCAGTGGTGGCCTGAAACTGAACCCCTCCAAAAGCTGCTATGTAGAAAGTCTAAGGCCTTCTCAAGCCGTACAGCTGACCCATCTAATCTGCGGCCTATTAGGTATCAAACTAAGACTGCTCTAGAGACAAAAAGTAATGGCATCAAGTTAGCATTTTTAAACATTTGCTCACAAAAAAATAAATCATTTCTGATCAGTGACTTAATAACCACATACAACCTGGATTTTATGTTTCTAATTGAAACATGGCTTGAAGTCCTCAATGAAACAGCCCCTCCTAACTTTACTTTCATGAGTGTCTGCAGAGCTGTTAGGAGAGGTGGAGGTGTAGCTGCTCTATTTAAAGATGTCCATCAATGTAAGCAAGTGTAATTTGGTCAGTACTTGTCTTTTGAATATCTAGGGATTGTGCTGAAAGGTGCTCCACAAATTCTATTTATCATTATTTACAGGCCTCCAAAATACTCTCCAGCCCTTGTTGAAGAGTTCACAGAACTGCTATCAATGATTTCCTCAGAGTTTGAATGTTTTGCTATTGCCGTGGATTTTAATTTTTACATAGAAAATGCAGAAATCAAAACTACAAAATAAATTTTTAAAACAGTTTTAAAAATTTTATAAAAACAGTTTTAAACACTTTTGACCTGATTCAGCATGTGCATGGACCCACACACAATCGTGGACACACTCTTGATTTACTCATCAGTAAGGGTCTAAACATTTCATCTATTGTCATTAAGGACGTAGCACTATCTGATCACTTCTGTATTTTTTTTTTTTGATATATTGATCTCTTCTACCACTGAATCTAGATCCGTCTCTGTCAGAAAGAGATGCATTAACGAAAACACTAGTGTTCTGTTTATGAAGGCTATATCTTCAATGCCAAGCATTTCTGCAGACTCTGTTGATCTTCTCCTGGAGTCCTTTAACTCAAAAGTTAAGAATGTCATTGATGACATTGCACCAGTTAATGTCAGTAAGACGACTGGCAGACAAAAATCATGCTGGAGAAAATCAACAGCAGTACAGAGTATGAAAAGACAATGCAGAAAAGCTGAGCGGATGTGGCGGAAGACAAAACTTGAAATTCACTATAGCATCTATAAAGACAGCCTTCATGCTTTCAATGTGGAACTAGCCACAGCAAGACAGAAGTTCTTCTCAAACCTTATAAACAGTAACCTAAACAACACTCACACTCTTTTTGCTACTGTTGAGAGATTAACAAACCCCCAATTCAGATTCCTAGTGAAATGCTCTCCGACTTTGCCTCCTTCTTTTCAGAGAAGATCATTAATATCAGAAAGGTGATTAGCACATCCTCAAGTTATGCAGAGGTTAGACAGATACGACCACAATTTCAAAAAGCAGTCACTTTGTCTGTTTTTGAAGCAATTGACAGCAAAACTTTGGAAGAAATAGTACAGCACCTTAAATCCTCAACCTGCAACCTTGACACACTTCCCACTTTTTTCAAAAGTGTGTTTAACTGTTTAGAAGCAGATCTCTTAGAAGTGGTAAACACCTCACTTCTTTCTGGGACTTTTCCAAACTCCCTGAAAACTGCAGTTGTTAAGCCCCTTCTGAAAAAGAGCAATCTTGATAACACCATATTGAGCAACTATAGACCAACATCTAATCTTCCTTTTATAGGCAAGATTATTGAAAAGGTAGTTTTCAGTCAGTTGAACAACTACTTAAACTCAAATGGATACCTGGACAATTTTCAATCTGGTTTCCAACCGCATCACAGCACAGAGACGGCGCTCGTTAAGATAATAAATTATATTCGCCTAAATTCTGATTATTGCAAAATATCAGCGCTGGTACTACTAGATCTTAGTGCTGCGTTTGACACTGTCGATCACAACATTCTTCTAGAGAGACTGGTAACTGGGTCGGGCTTTCTGGGATGGCTCTCAGTTGGTTCAGGTCATACTTAGAAGGGAGAGGTTATTATGTGAGTATAGGAGAGCATAAGTCTAAGTGGACGTCCATGACATGCGGAGTCCCTCAATGCTCAATTCTTGCGCCGCTCTTGTTAAGGTGAATGCATACCTTGACTCTAGGGGTCAAACAACTAAAAACCATGTCAGGAATCTTGGTGTGATTCTGGAGTCAAACCTTAGTTTCAATAGTCATGTCAAAGCAGTAACCAAATCAGCATACTATCATCTCAAAAACATTGCAAGAATTAGATGTTTTGTTTCCAGTCAAGACTTGGAGAAACTTGTTCATGCCTTTATCACAAGCAGGGTGGATTATTGTAATGGTCTCCTCACTGGCCTTCCCAAGAAAACCATTAGACAGCTGCAGCTCATCCAGAACGCTGCTGCCAGGATTCTGACTAGAACCAGAAAATCTGAGCATATCACACCAGTCCTCAGGTCCCTACACTGGCTTCCAGTTATATTTAGAATTGATTTTAAAGTACTTTTACTCATTTATGATTTATAAAAGAGATCAAATGTGCTAAAACATTAGCTTCATTTAAATCTAGACTCAAAACTCATCTGTTTAGCTGTGCATTTACTGAATGAGCACTGTGCTTTTTCCGAACTGATTGCATTATGTATAGTCATTTTCTGTTTTTAATTGTCTTAAATTTATTTTAAATAAATTTTTAAATCATTAAAAATCAATCAGTTTTTACATTTTACATTTTTTGTTTTATTGTTTTGATCATTGTTTTTATGACTGTTCTACTTCCTTTTTTTGTGATTATTGATTTTATTTTTGTTTTTATGATTATTCTACTTCCTTTTATGTAAAGCACTTTGAATTACCTGTGTATGAAGCGTGCTATATAAATAAACTTGACTAGCCTAGCCTTGCCTTTATTTATTTATTTTTAATTATGATAAATTTCAGCATTTAAATTTTGCTGCATTGGTCATGAAATTAGTCACAGCCCACAACGCAGCAGTGGCCATGTGTTTATTGCACAAATTGAACAAGGCATGCACAGTTCAGCTCAATGATGTTAACTTCAATAGTATGCTTTGCGCAAAATTATCAAACTGTACACAAACAAAATAACCAGAACATTAACAACAACACTGATATTAGAGCTAGAGGTTTATCTGTCAATCAGATGTGCTCTCGGCCACTGTGCTCTCGATGTTTCCTTTCAGAATAATCATTGGCTGATAGAAAAGTTAAGAAATAGCATTTTTTTTAAAGATGTAAATGGGATCAATACCCTCCAGTACGTCATGATCTATTCTGTCGTGAAGCACTCAAAATTGGGAACAATTCCACCGTAAAATAACTTCTGAATCGTTTTTGAACTGGTTCATTAAAACAATCTATCCGAAAGAACCTTTTCGTGGAAACGAATCAGACTTCTAATCACTATTAGCGAGCAAGAGGCAAATTAATGGATGCTCACCAGAAGGGTGCATCCTCAAACTCAGACAAGCTCAGTACTGACTCCTTTCATTAAGTTTATTTTCGTGAATCGACTTTCAGCGATGTTTGATGACAACAGCCGAGATATGCCTTCTTATGATGCTGCCCTTCGTTTGTGAGGCGCCCATAGATAAGCTTTGCTGAACTAAAAACGGCTCTGAATGGGGAGTCGATTCCCCTGGATGGGATCGATTCCAACCTTTGAAATCTGTAGGGCTGGGAATTGATTCCAAAAAGAATCAATTTCTCGATTCCGAGGCATTGGGAATCAATTCTTTTTGGAATCAATTCCCAGCCCTACAGATCAACTGTAACAGTCCCACCTCCATTGCTTCGATGTCGGAGCAGGGATGTAAGTTAGACAAGAATATCTCTGATTGAGCGATTGAGGTGTTGTGTTGCTGGATGTCATAATGAACATAGTGGTCGTCATTTACTCACAACATCTGAGCCGTTGAAGATGCAGTGGATTACGTTTGTTTGTGAAGGGAATGCGGCCCCCCGATCTACATAAATATATAGAGCAGTGGTTCTCAACCTTTTTTTGCAGTGGGCCGCACTATGTCCAAGTTCAAGTCTCACGGGCCGCATATTATTTACATAAGACGTCATCAACGCTCACTAACCAGATATTATACATCTAAAATTATTACAATTAGATGTATTATTATCATTAGAGAGTATAATTCTACTTACCTTTAATGGGACACCTGATGTTGTCGGGAGCCGACCAATTTGGTGAAATTCGGCTCAAAAGGAGTAACAGCACAATGAAGTTGTGACTGTAAGTTGTAGTCTGTAAGACACGCACGGAAACGTGACTTGATGCGCGTCATTGCAGAAAATGTGTGTTCGCAAATGTATGTGGATCCAAATATGGAAAGCACTTTTGAACTTAATAATCTGTTTTGTCCAGAGATGTTTCGCCACATTTCTGCAACTGAGGATGACTGCTGCGTGGTTTGGCTGTGTCCTCTTGCCTGAACATCCATCAGTTCATCTTCGAGCGTGCGGCGAGGCAAACCGAAAGTTGCAGCCAAGTCCTTGATTTTTTCCACAGGAAAGTGAATGGCTCTTTGATGAAATGTCCTGCATATTTTTCAAGAGATGAATTTTTCTTGCATTTGACTGACAGTTTTAACGAATCGTTCTCTCTGTTGCATGTCCAGTACACCATCACACGCGTCATTCAGAAGTGGAAAGTGAGTTAGATCACTATCTTTAAGTTGTGCAGTGTACAGTCCTAGCTTCATTTTGAAACTCTCAGCACAGCCCAACAGGTCATCAACATGTTTTCCGTCACCTTAAAGTTGCAGGTTCAGCTTGTTTATGTGAGCTGTGACGTCTGCAAGAAAAGCAACATTTGTTTTCCACTCATTGTCTCTCAAGACTGGAAATCTTTCTCCTTCGTCGATGTCATTAAGAAAGTGAACTATCTCGGGGAGTACAGCCAAAAAGCGATTCAAGACTTTCCCATGACTTAGCCATCTCACTTCATCTCACTCAGAATGAGGTCTCTGTAGGCACTGTCCAGTTCATCCAACAACGCAATAAAACGGCGGTGCATTAAAGGCTGCGCTCGAATGAAGTTGACCACCTTGACCACGGTGTCCATAACCTCCACAAATTATCCATCTACTAACTTGCTGCATACTGCTTGCTGATGCACAATACAGTGAAATGCCAACAAGTCAGGGGAGATTTTTCGCATTTCAGCAACGAGACCCTTGTGTTTTCCCGTCATTGAGGGCGCACCGTCAGTAGTGATGGAGACAACTGAGGATGCGGGTATGTTCGTGTCTTTGCATGCTTCACTGAGTGCTCTATGAATATCCTCGCCCCGTGTTCGTTCGTGTAGAATTTCAACGCGAATAAATCTTCTGTAACCTCGAAGTCTCTGAATTCACACATCACACCCAAATGCAAAGCTGAGCAACATCTCCGATGTCTGACAATTCATCCGCTGCCAAACTGAGAGCTGAAGCAGTGGTTAGCTTAGTTTTTAGTTGTTCTGTCAAATTTTCAGATATTTCAGAAATTCGACGAGTAACTGTGTCGTTGCTGAGCTGCAAACTTTTTATCCTACGAATTATCTCGTTCTTGTTGCTCAGATCAAACAGACATTGTGTTTCCAGAAAACAGTTCTTAACTAGCTCCCCATCACTGAATGGTTTGCCGTGTTTGGCAAGGAGCCAGGAAATTTTGAACGTTGCTAATGTCACGGCCTGAGACACTTTTAAGCTAGCTCGCATTGTATTCTGTTCAGCGATGGCATTTTTTTCAAGACTAGTTATCTGGAAAGCTCTTTCCTGAGATCCAAGTGGATATTTCTTGTCAAAAGTTGCGTAGGTGGTATCGAAATGTCTTTTCACATTGTAAGTTTTGCATACACCCAGTATTTTTCTACAGAGCAAGCAGAAAGGCTGTCCATCTCGCTCGTTGACTGCAAATTGATTCTTCCATTCTTCAAGCACTGTGTGTTCCTTCATCAGTATTTTCCTCACATCTTTTTTCTCCTCTAATAACAAATTTGTCCATTTTGATCGTTAATTGATGACTGTTTTAAATCTGTCAGAGCGCGCGCGCTTGTAATTGTGTGCGTTAACTGTGTAATTGCATCAGTTCATAGTTGCGTCAGTTCTGCGCATATATGAAAACATGATCACCAAAATGATTTTATGTGACAAAAATATTGTTCAAAGTTTGTTTAATACATTTATTTGTTTAATACATTTTAAAAAATGAATTGTAAAACCATTTATTATTATTTTATTTATTTTTAATTTATTTTTTTTATTTTTTTTTTACGTGGTCAGCATCGCGGGCAGCATTTGCATTTGTGACGGGCCGCAGGTTGAGAACCACTGATTTAAAGAAACAATCCATCAGAATGGGATGATTTTTGTAGAGCTCATTTTGAAAAGATAATAAGGGTGTTGTTTTACACAACCATTGAGAATTTTTAACTGAAGTATATTAGACTTTTCATTAAGACCCTAAAGAATCATATCAACTTGGGCATCCGATGACCCCTTTAAAGTATAACTTAAGAATGACGTAGTGTTAAGAAAGTTTCGGAAAACGCAGCCCTGAACGAGTTTTAGAGGCACTCTGAAAAATGCTGGGTTGTTTTAACCCAACGTTGGGTCTATGTCTGTCTATTCTCCAAAGTCCTTGGAGCCTGGTTTAAAGAAAATTGCAGATTTCTGCTGATATGAGTGTGTACTGTATGAGAAAAAAAAATTCTTTAAGATTGGTCCATTTGTAGATCAACAAATAAAAAGCAAAATGTTTTTATTTATAAAATGCTTATTTTAGCCTATATTTAAGAAAAACTACAAAAAACAATTTAACAAGAAGAAATATAGACATACATTTTAGAGTGTTCTTGAGAAGAAGATGATATAAGTTCTTGATAAATAAGTCAGTGAATGTGCATTTGTGTTTTCTTTCAGAGTGCTGCAGAGCTGGTTGCCGTGGTGTACACAGGAGTCTAAAGATGTTG
>NW_026128434.1:0-9245 GCF_022985175.1 Labeo rohita
ATAGATGTGTGATTACTGGATGGTTTACTGCATTTGTGTGCTCGTGTTCAGTTACAGTAAATGAAGCTGATTCACTGCTCATCTCTCACTCATATTATCTTCCTAATATGCCTGTCTCTCTTCTACTACACTTCTGATCCATTCATAACAAACCTAGAGAAACACTTAATGTCTAGATATTACGACAGACATACGATCATGACCGTATGTGATTTACATATTGGGCTGTTTTCCTAATAATAATGTTAACATGAGGAATGCTAAACGAGGGTCACTTAGTGTGATGGGATGGATGTTGTTACTACAACCCCCTCTGCTGGAGAATAGGAAGAGCGCACTACAGGTTTAGCTGAGGCCTTCACCTGGTTAACTGGTTAATGATTAACTTGATTGCTTCAGCTTGAAACTAGAGTGTGCTGTTACCCAGTCACTGAATTGCGTTAATGTAAAAAAATCACTGTTATTTTAATAATAGCAATCGCAGACAGTTTGTGTCAAATAAAAATATTTTCT
Organism: Labeo rohita; assembly: GCF_022985175.1. Lineage (NCBI taxonomy): Eukaryota > Metazoa > Chordata > Actinopteri > Cypriniformes > Cyprinidae > Labeo > Labeo rohita. The sequence goes on from NW_026128434.1 coordinate 514, forward strand.
GTCTATATAAAATAGCTTGAAAAAACTGCCAGCGCTTTGGTGTCAAAAATATACTTTTTTTTTTAATTTTATCATTATTATTATTATTATTATTATTATTATTATTTTGGTGAGGTTGCATTATACTTGCCAACGATCTCTAGGAGCCTCAAATACATTAAATATTAATAAAAATTAACTTCTGATACTTTTCAACAATCGCAGGCAGTTTGTGTCAAATAAAAACATTTTTTGTCTATATAAAATAACTTGGAAAAAGTGTGAGGTCTTTGGTGTAAAATTAATATTTTTCTAATTCTTGAACGCACTGTAAAAAATAAAAAGTTGAGTTAACTTAAAAAATTGAGTTAATCTGCTGCACAGCAATTTTGAGTTTACTCAACTTTCAAGGAGGGAAGTTGTGCCAACTCATATATAAAAGTTCAGTGAACTTCATTGAAGTTGAGTGAACTACCAGTCAGAGTTGGCACAACTTAGTTCCTGAAGTTCAACAAACTCAAAAAAGCTTTGCAGCAGATTAACTTAATTTGTTAAGTTGACTCAACTTAGTGGCACAACTTAGTTCTTGAAGTTCAGTAAACTCAAAAAAGCTTTGCAGCAGATTAGCTTAAATTGTTAAGTTGACTCAACTTAAAATATTAAGGTAACCAGCTGCAAAGCTTTTTTGAGTTTACTGAACTTTCTAGAACTAAGTTGTGCCAGCAATTTTTTTTGCTTGAAGTTCAGTAACCTCAAAAAAGCTTTGCAGCCGGTTGCTTTAGTATTTTAAGCCAACTCAACTGCATTTTTTTTTACTATTTAACTGTATGACTTTAAATCTTACATCCAGACTAAGCCACATTGTATGCTCCTCCACATCCTTTAAGAATACAAATGCATGCAGTATGAACAATACTGTAAATATAACACAAACAAGATTTTGTCATCATTACAGAAAGTATTTATTGGCATTCTGCAAAATGAACACAATTTAGCTTTTCTCCACAAAAACTATGATGTAACTAGGATGTGACTATTTACAATAAAAACACTCTTAACAAAAAACACACACTTAAAAATTATTTTTTTAAGTGCCAGAAAAATGTAACATTAAAAGTATTAAAATTTTGCAGACTTAAGCATTAAGTTTTAAATCAAAAGTCACAAAAAAACCTTTATATAATTTAAAGGAAGCTAAACTTTACCGTCATTTTAAATGTTCATCTTGCTCTATCTATTATTTTGGTGCATCCATAATGCAACAAACACACTGGATCAAGAAGCAAAATATTTCAACTATTAACACAACAGAATAATTCAACCAAAATTATTCTGAAAATTTATCATTTACTCACTCCCATGTTTTTCTAAACCGTTGTTTACACTCAACACAAATTTAAATATTTTAATGAAATTTGATTGACTTCTATCCCTGTATTGAAAGGCTGTTCACCCAAAACTTCAAAGCGTTCATAAAGAGATCATAAATAATTAAATAAATATATAAGTTAATATGAATTGAGCAGTTTAAGTCTCCTGAGGAGACGCAATTGTAGGGATGCATGAAATAGAATTTAGAAAATAGTACATTTGAAAATAGTTTATTTTCATTAATATTAGTATATTTATACCTTTGATACTAGTTTTACTTATTAATATTATTTACATATATTATCTATTAACATTCTTGTTTTTCCTATTATGTATTTTAGCCTGTATTAGGGTTTTACACACTCACACAAAAACTAAACAAAACAGCATGTAGTTTCAGTTAGGTACTTTTATTTTTTTTAATTGACATGAGCTTGAAGCAAAAATGAAAATGCTCTAAAAACAGTTATTGGCTAAATACAAATAATAAATGACAGTTGACAATGAACATGAAAAAATACATCAGAAAGTAAAAATAGAAATAGAAAATAAATTACAAAATTTCCAGGAATAATGTATCTTCAGGATCCTCTGTGATGCCTTTAAGCCCATCAATGTGGTGTGATTGAGTGGCAGTTTCTGTGCAGATGATGAGGTTGTGAATATGATGCATCTGAAATACACAGTTGAGTTTACAGTTAAAGAGTGTCCATGTGTTTATGTAAAAACAATTATGCTTATGAAGGCCATAAGCAAAAATTGACATAAGCAGTATGCCCTTCAAAATATTAAAAAAAAAAATATTGGGATAGTTTTATATAGCTTTAACACTTAAGCATAGACTCAAGTAATAATTTTAAGAAAAATCTAACAATGAATAAACTCATTACCTCTATTACTTAGTGGAGAAGAGAGTATCCTTAACCGAACAGAGCTGGTCACACAAAAAAGAACCTAAAAAAAAAAAAAAAAGACATTATTGGCAATGGGAAACAAGTTACAATATGAAAGTTAAAATTTTATAGACATTGTAAGAAAGAACTTCACCTGTTGAAACTGTGTTGATAGTCTGTGTAGCTGGATAGTTGATGTCCAGAAAATGAGTAATGAGGTGTTTTGACAGTTACAATTAAAAAAAAAAAAAAAAAAAAAAGCCAGGAATAAAAAAAAAAAAAAAAAAAAAAAAAAAAAAAACTCGGTTCTAAATAGACCTTTAAAGAACAATCTTTTTAGAGTGTACTTATAATGCAGTGCTAATTGACATAGCTTTTAAGCTATCACTGTATAGAAAACTAAAATATAATACAATTTCTGTTTTTTTTTTTTTTTTTTTTTTTTTTAATACATGTTATATAAGGCTAAAACTCACAGCACTTGCAGAGATGGAGCAGCATTTAGTGTGAAATGCGTGCTGTGTAATGTGATCACGTCTCTTCAGCAGACTTTGTTTAAACCATTCGATTCTTATGTATTCGTTTTACAATCTCTTTATGAACATTTTGAAGCATCAGAATTTTAGGTGAATAGTTTTTCAGTGAATGGACAGAAATATCTCAGGTTTCATTAAAAAAAATCTATATATTTGTGTATTAAAGATGAACAAATGTTATATGGGTTTGGATCGACATGACATGATGATGTGAGTAAATGATGACAGAATTTTCATTTTTTGGGATGATCTAAATGAAGCCAAAGAGGACAGCAACAGCAGTGGTAAGGCCATGTATATATTCCAACACAATCTGTGTCTCTAGTACTACATCCTAGGCACCTTTAGGTTTGAGTGGATGACAACATCATCTTCCAGTAATAGTTAAGATGCTCATCTTCATCCCCTTGGTGTGGACATCCTCTGGCTTTGTGTCCTGCAGTAAAAAAAAAATATATATATATATATTTCCTACTAAATATTGACATTAAATGTTTAAAACATAAAAAAAAAAATAATAATAAAAATCTGGATAACGACTAGTTTTTACCAGTACAGAAATAAGTCAGAAATAATAAATACATAAGTCACAAAAAAATACATGTATAAAAAATATACTGCATATCTTCACTGTATGGAATAAACTGACTCTTATTGAAGCTGCTAAATTTGTTCAGTTAAGAGGAGTGAGTGTTGTCTTTTTATTTATTTATTTTTTTGTAACATTAACGGAACAAATATCAGCAGGTTTATGAGACTAACGTTAATGCACGGATCAAATTTACTGACACACAGACGATTTTATCTCTCCGTTGACTCTCATTTCAGACCTACAAGTGATTGTTTATGTAAATAATCACATTTTGACACAACTTTATGTGTATTTGACAATTTAAGCGAACTAAGCTGCCACAGAGAGATGAATCTGTGATCGCATATTTTCTGCACGCTTCGATTGTGTGTCAATAAACACGTTTATCATCTTACACGTCTTGCACTTTCACATATATGCACCAGTATCGCGGCATCACAAAAAAAAAAAAAAAAAAAAAAAAACAACTGTGTGCCAGATAAACTAGTAGGTTATATCGCCTAGCACAACGAAATACAACACATAATTAACCTCTATCTGGTTAGTTATACACTTCTTTTATCGACATAAACATAAACTGTATCTATAAAAATATATCTATACATACCTTGCAAATGCTAACGTTAGCTGATCGTGCTTGGGAAAAACAAAGCTAGCTAACTAGTTAGCCGCCAGACTTCATTTAACAATGTTTATTCTTTCTTTAAAGAACATTTACAAACCTAACTGTGTAGTTTATTTGGCTTACTTTCTATATAAAATCTGGGTAGAAAGAACTAAAAAAGTGTCAGGGCTTTGGTGTAAAATAAATATTTTAAATATTTTTGAACGGTTGCCTCAGACTTGCCAGCGATCTCCTGTAATTGGCGTCAGATACATTTTATATTAATAAACATTAACTTCAGATACCAGTCAGCAATCGCAGGCAGTTTCTTTCAAATAGAAACATATCTCCTGTAATTGGCGTCAGATACATTTTATATTAATAAACATTAACTTCAGATACCAGTCAGCAATCGCAGGCAGTTTCTTTCAAATAGAAACATTTTTTTTTTGTTCATATAAAATAACTTGAAAAATGTGTCAGGTCTTTGTTGTAAAATTAATATTTTAAATATTTTTGAACGGTTGCCTCAGACTTGCCAGCGATCTCCTGTAATTGGCGTCAGATACATTTTATATTAATAAACATTAACTTCAGATACCAGTCAGCAATCGCAGGCAGTTTCTTTCAAATAGAAACATTTTTTGTTCATATAAAATAACTTGAAAAAAGTGTCAGGGCTTTGGTGTAAAATAAATATTTTAATTTTTTTGAACGGTTGCCTCAGACTTGCCAGCGATCTCTCCTGAATTGGCGTCAGATACATTTTATATTAATAAACATTAACTTCAGATACCAGTCAGCAATCGCAGGCAGTTTCTTTCAAATAGAAACATTTTTTGTTCATATAAAATAACTTGAAAAAAAAGTGTCAGGGCTTTGGTGTAAAATAAATATTTTAAATATTTTTGAACGGTTGCCTCAGACTTGCCAGCGATCTCCTGTAATTGGCGTCAGATACATTTTATATTAATAAACATTAACTTCAGATACCAGTCAGCAATCGCAGGCAGTTTCTTTCAAATAGAAACATTTTTTTTTTCATATAAAATAACTTGAAAAAAACTGTCAGGTCTTTGTTGTAAAATAAATATTTTAAATATTTTTGAACGGTTACCTCAGACTTGCCAGCGATCTCCTGTAATTGGCGTCAGATACATTTTATATTAATAAACATTAACTTCAGATACCAGTCAGCAATCGCAGGCAGTTTCTTTCAAATAGAAACATTTTTTTTTTCATATAAAATAACTTGAAAAAAAGTGTCAGGTCTTTGGTGTAAAATAAATATTTTTCAAATATTTTTGAACGGTTGCCTCAGACTTGCCAGCGATCTCCTGTAATTGGCGTCAGATACATTTTATATTAATAAACATTAACTTCAGATACCAGTCAGCAATCGCAGGCAGTTTCTTTCAAAAGAAAACATTTTTTTTTCATATAAAATAACTTGAAAAAAAGTGTCAGGGCTTTGGTGTAAAATAAATATTTTTTTATTTTTGAACGGTTGCCTCAGACTTGCCAGCGATCTCCTGTAATTGGCGTCAGATACATTTTATATTAATAAACATTAACTTCAGATACCAGTCAGCAATCGCAGGCAGTTTCTTTCAAATAGAAACATTTTTTGTTCATATAAAATAACTTGAAAAAAAGTGTCAGGGCTTTGGTGTAAAATAAATATTTTAAATATTTTTGAACGGTTGCCTCAGACTTGCCAGCGATCTCCTGTAATTGGCTGCAGATACATTTTATATTAATAAACATTAACTTCAGATACCAGTCAGCAATCGCAGGCAGTTTCTTTCAAATAGAAACAATTTTTTTTGTTCCTATAAAATAACTTGAAAAAAAGTGTCAGGGCTTTGGTGTAAAATAAATATTTTTTTTTATTTTTGAACGGTTACCTCAGACTTGCCAGCGATCTCCTGTAATTGGCGTCAGATACATTTTATATTAATAAACATTAACTTCAGATACCAGTCAGCAATCGCAGGCAGTTTCTTTCAAATAGAAACAATTTTTTTGGTCATATAAAATAACTTGAAAAAAGTGTCAGGGCTTTGGTGTAAAATAAATATTTTAAATATTTTTGAACGGTTGCCTCTCAGACTTGCCAGCGATCTCCTGTAATTGGCGTCAGATACATTTTATATTAATAAACATTAACTTCAGATACCAGTCAGCAATCGCAGGCAGTTTCTTTCAAATAGAAACATTTTTTGTTCATATAAAATAACTTGAAAAGTGTCAGGGCTTTGGTGTAAAATAAATATTTTTTATTTTTTTGAACGGTTACCTCAGACTTGCCAGCGATCTCCTGTAATTGGCGTCAGATACATTTTATATTAATAAACATTAACTTCAGATACCAGTCAGCAATCGCAGGCAGTTTCTTTCAAATAGAAACATTTTTTGTTCATATAAAATAACTTGAAAAAAAGTGTCAGGTCTTTGGTGTAAAATAAATATTTTTCATATTTTTGAACGGTTACCTCAGACTTGCCAGCGATCTCCTGTAATTGGCGTCAGATACATTTTATATTAATAAACATTAACTTCAGATACCAGTCAGCAATCGCAGGCAGTTTCTTTCAAATAGAAAACATTTTTTGTTCATATAAAATAACTTGAAAAAAAGTTTAACTTCAGATACCAGTCAGCAATCGCAGGCAGTTTCTTTCAAATAGAAACATTTTTTTTTGTTCAAATAAAATAACTTGAAAAAAAAGTGTCTGGACTTTGGTGTAAAATAAATATTTTACATATTTTTGAGCATAAAAATAAGTTTCATTTATTCTTACAATGGCATTGTGAAATGTTTATTTTTCTCAGAAATTCAGTTTTGTGTAATTGTGTATTTGGTTATCAAGTAAAGGCATAAAGAATTAATTTCATTTATCTTTTAATTAATGACAATTAAACATTTTATTTTTGGCAAATAAAGGGGATTTACTATTACAATTAAAACATTAAAGAAATATATAATTATTCTTTAAAAATAAGATTTTAATCATTTTATTAGTAGTATGTAGTACATTTATTTGTGTAATGACCTACTTTTGATTAATTCATCCAAATTTCCTTGACATTCCTCGTTACCCATCAAATTGTGCAAACTGAAATTGTAAATTGAAAATAAGCCTAACAGAAGCATGTCAAGTTTACAAATACTCTCACATGTCGCTAAACATTTTTTACGCTCACATGAGGTATTTTTCCAGCCAATTCGAAAAAGGAAAATTTTGCAAAACCACAATGGAAATGTCACCTTGTGGACATAAAATTCAGATTTATAAAATATATCAAAAGTTTTGCCCAAATTTTTAATGGAAATTCACCTACTGTCAATGACTAATAAACTGTAATCATTATTTTATTATGATTATTAGATAAATAATCATAAAATGTAATGATGAAACGAAAATTACAATACTAATATTAATGTCCTCTTTTCTCACATTAAACTGTTAAGCTTTAATTTTTGTTGATATTCTTGTTGCTATGGATGATGTCAACAAGTTTACTAACTACACCCACAGTGATTGGCTGATAATGACAAGTCTCTGTCAGTCATTTTATAATAGAAATATTGTAGAATAAGGCATCATGTTGCCATAATCAAATAAAGATTTTAAAATAAAATTGCCATATTCAAATAAAGTTTTTAAAATATAGGCTAAATGTCACTAATTAAACAAGCAAATGTTCAGCTAATTGTCAGCCTCAACATGTCTGCATCTCATAAATAATTGTTAGATTTACATATAAGCAACCTTTTAATTAGCAGACTAGAATTATCATGGCTGATATGACAGTAAGACTTACTTCCTACTTTTTACCCAACTTGTGCATGACAAGAAGGACATAATTAAATTTAAGAAAAATTGTGTATATACAGTAGTCAACATTTGAAATGGATCAAAAAAGTTAATCAAAGTTGTCCTAGGACAAAAACAGGTTTTGCTTTGGTTTTAGGACAACTTTGATCAAAGGTTTCAATCCACTTCAAATGTTGACTACTATATACTATATATATGTAGTGACATGTTTCTAAAACATTTATGTCCAGAGGTGATTGCTGGAAACATCCATTTTAGGATTATGATTTGGTCTTAGTGACTTAGGAGTCTCTGGACGACCACTTACTTTCCACAGATTTAGGAGCTGATTTTAAAATTAAAATGCTTTGTGAAATACTCTTGGAGCAAAAATCTCAGAGTCCTAGGAGTTAAGAGCTACTTTTAGTCTTAAAATAATTAGTGAATACGGCCCCTGGTGTTTTTACCCTATGTATGTTATGTATTTTTGAAGCACTGCAAAATAAATTCATGCTTACGCCAAAATTATCTGGTTTATTTTTCTTCATTTAAACATTGTTTTTTTTTTTTTTTTTTTTTTTTTAACTAAACCTCATTCTTAATATTCTAATCATTACTGAAATCATCAACCTCATTTCTGCATCATTACCGCAACATGTTCTTTTAATGTTTATTTAACAAATGGAAAAATAGTAGTTTACCTTTAAATGTATGTGCAGAGTCTATACATTGTTCTTTCAGGTTTTCCACATCATTTTGAAAATGTCAATTTTCAATAAAATAATGCAAATTATTAGGTTGCAAATTGCAGAAGGTAATGAAAGAAATCATTGAAAATAAAATAAAAATGTTAATTTAAAAATATATTTTATTTCAGAGTTTTAAGTAACTGTGCTTGACTGTTAATAGTTTTTAAAAAAGTGAAAATATATTAGC
>NW_026128435.1:0-9235 GCF_022985175.1 Labeo rohita
TCTTGAATGAATCAGCCTTGTTTGAAGGCATGACTCAGTGACTCATTCATTAAAACAGTCACTTGCTGCCACCTATTGGTGCTTTAATTTTATATTTAATTATGGAAAACCACTAGCCACAGTGGCTGGTGAGCAAAAAAAGTTAATGTCAAGCTCTGTTTTTAACTCATGTATTTTGAACGTAAACTTGTGTCTTTGACAGTTTAAGCAATAAGACATTAAAATTAAGAGCTTAGTTTAGTACTTACATGCCGTGTGACAGACACTTTCTGTCCGTGTGCTGTGGATGTGTGCGCTCAGAAAACCATATATCAGAAGTTTACAGTTTTTTTTTTTAATTGGTTTGGTACTATTTTCATAAGTAAAGTGTGCATTTTCAAATCTCTTAGTACAAAACTTTAAACTGATCACATTTGTAACACCACTAGTCATTCTTTCAAATCTGATGTCATGATTTCATTGTATTTGCACACATTTTCATTCCACTTAATCATGGTTTCAGAACCAATCATTTTACCAATCATTTAATTCAATTTTTACCAATCATTTAATTCAGGAACAAATAATACAAGGTAACCGTTTCAAATTGTCCTTGGTGCTGAATGAGTGTAACTGAACTGTAAAAATGTACACAGCAAATATTACACTTATGTTCAGACAACAACAACAACAATATATATATATATATATATATATATATATATATATATATATATGTACACACACACACACACACACACACACACACGAAAAAGGATTAAAAAAAAACACAAGTCATTTACATAAACAAAATATGTATTTAAATGAAAATCACTTTCACACAATTAATCAAGCTGGTCATTAACATTGGGCCATAAATTTTCATCAACATCACAGTGGATGTCTTCGTTGTTCAGGCACCATGGGAAAAATCTCCTGGCATGACAAATCCAGGCTTGACATTGCTCAGCAGTTATATCACCACAAGCTTCACCCATGGCTTGAAGAAGGGAGACATGCTCATTGTCACGAATCTGGTCTGTGTCCCGCTGTCCACCAACCACCAGATGTCACTCCCACATCACTTACGCACTCTGACTGTCACTATACATCTCGGACTGCATCTCCCATCCTCCACCGCTCTTATTGCGTCAGTCCCCGTGACCAATCAGGCGCCCTATAAAAACCCCACTCCTTTTTAGTGCACTTCACGGTTGGTTGAATTATCCTGTTGTTGTTATCGTTAGCGTTTCCTAGTTTCCTCGTTCCTGGTTCCTGGTTTTGTTCTCTCGCCTGGTTTCTCGTTTGGACTGTCTAGCCGCCTGCCTTTTGGACTATCGCTCACGTTTATTGGATTACTCTCTCCCACTGCCTTTGATATTCCTGTCTGCTCCCGTCTCGACCCAGCCTGTACGACCATGTCTTTGTCTCGCGATTCAAATAAAAGCTTGCATATGGATCCGCTCGCCTCTCGTCTCGTTCACTTCGTTACAGAACCAACCGTCACACAAGGATCCAGCAGCTTCACACCCGGACAATCGACAGATATGGACACAGACAGGATTCTTTTCCGGATCAAGCAAGGACCACGCAGTCTAGAACAGCATATCCGTGAGTTTCTGGCCATCTCGAATTATTCCACCCTCCCGGACTGTACAATCATGGAAATATTTTGTGATGGCATAAACGATCCTTTAAAAACGAGGCTGAGACGCGAGGGTCCGCGCTCATCTCTGGCTGCCTTTTTAAACTTTGCGTTATTGTGTGTGGGCTCGCCATGTACTGTGGGGGTCGAGAAGGGGGAACGCGACAACGCGGACGCGGCAGCCCCGCACCCCGCTCGCAGATTGGTGGTTACGTCGGATCACGACGCCAAAACCACGTTTGCCGCCTGGATCGCTCGTGAAATGGCGGCCGTGCAGGAGCGCGCTCAAGCTATGGCAGCGCCGGTGCGCGCTCACACAATGGCGGCGACGGCGGAGCCCGTTCACAAGATGGCGGCGGAAACAGAGCCCCGTCACGTCACAGCTGCCATACCAGAGCTATATGGAGTTACAGCTGCATTTCCTGAGTCAAGTCGAGTTTCCAAGTCAAGTCAAGCTGCAGCTGTGTTTCCTGAGTCAAGTCACGTTTCCGAGTCCAGTCCAGTTGCAGCTGTATTTCCTGAGTCAAGCAAGTTTACTGCTGCTGTTCCTGTGTCAAGTCAAGCTGGGGCTGTGTTTCCTGCATCAAGTCAAGTCAGAGCTGCTCTTCCTAAGGCAAGTCAAGCTAAAACTGTTTTTCCTGTTTCAAATCAAGCCAGAACTGTAGTTCCTTGTAGCTCCCCTCACTTGGAGAAGCCATGCCAATGCCTCCTGAGGTGTCAGCCTTGGCTGTGGATCCTCCCATGGAGGCGGCATTCCCCAATAACCTCTCTGCTTCTCCCCTTGTTCTGTCAGCCTTCTCTGTCTCTGCTTTTCCCAGGTCCCAGACCATAACGCGGTTTCCTGCTCCGTCCCAGCTCCCGCCTGGTCACAAGCCTGTATATGGAGTTACAGCTGCATTTCCTGAGTCAAGTCGAGTTTCCAAGTCAAGTCAAGCTGCAGCTGTGTTTCCTGAGTCAAGTCACGTTTCCGAGTCCAGTCCAGTTGCAGCTGTATTTCCTGAGTCAAGCAAGTTTACTGCTGCTGTTCCTGTGTCAAGTCAAGCTGGGGCTGTGTTTCCTGCATCAAGTCAAGTCAGAGCTGCTCTTCCTAAGGCAAGTCAAGCTAAAACTGTTTTTCCTGTTTCAAATCAAGCCAGAACTGTAGTTCCTGTGTCAAGTCAAATTACAGCCACGCCAGAGCCACTGCACAAGATGGCAGCCACGCCAGAGCCACTGCACAAGATGGCTGCCACGCCAGAGCCAATGCACAAGGTGGCCGCCGTCTCCAAGCCGCTCCACAATATGGCTGCCATTCCAGAACCTGTGGTCAGCGCCCGGACGCCACTTGTGGTCATGATGGCCCACGTGCTGGACACACCCCTAATGACAGTACGGGCAGCTAAAGTGGCGCTCCATGTCGCGGCGGCTACCCCTGAGTCAAGCCAAGTCACAGCTGTTCCTCACGAGTCAAGCCAAGTCACAGCTGTTCCTCACGAGTCAAGCCAAGTCAAAGCTGTTCCTCACGAGTCAAGCCAAGCCACAGCTGTCCCCACGAGTCAAGCCAAGTCACACCTGTTCTTCAGGAGCCAAGCCAGGTTACAGCAGGTCCTCATGAGCCAAGTCAAGCTGCTGCTGTTTTTCCAGAGCCAAGTCAAGCTTCAGCCGCTGCTCCAGAGTCAAGTCAGGCTATGGCTGTAGCTTCCAAGTCCAGTCAGGCTTCCAAGTCCAGCAATGTCAAGGCGGTCATTCCTGAGTCAAGCAAGGTATCAGCCGTGGTTCCTGAGTCAAGTGAAGTCAATGATCTTCTCAAGCCAGTTCAAGTCACTGCTGGTCTTCACGTGTCAGATCAAGTCACTGCTGATCTCCATGAGCCAAGTCAAGTCACCGCTGGTCTCTATGAGTCAAAGCAGTTCACTACTGTTCTTCACGAATCGAGTCAAGTCACAGCCAATCTCCAAGAACCAAGTCAGACCACAGCTGATCTTCATGAGCCAAACAAAGTTGTTGCTGCTGTCCCAGGGTCCAGCCACGTCCCGCCTGACGGCCCAGGGTCCAGTCTCGTCCCGCCTGACGGCCCAGGGTCCAGTCTCGTCCCGCCTGACGGCCCAGGGTCCAGTCTCGTCCCGCCTGACGGCCCAGGGTCCAGTCTCGTCCCGCCTGACGGCCCAGGGTCCAGTCTCGTCCCGCCTGACGGCCCAGGATCCAGTCTCGTCCCTCCTGACGGCCCAGAGTCAAGTCTCGTCTCGTCTGACCGCCCAGAGTCAGGCCACGTCTCGTCTGACCGCCCAGAGTCAGGCCACGTCTCGTCTGACCGCCCAGAGTCAGGTCACGCCCCATCCGATGACCCTAAGTCAAGTCACATCTCGTCAGACATCCCAAGATCACGGCCTATCATGATAGCCAGCGTACTGGATCCACCACAACCTCCCGATGCTGCTCTTCCTTTAATGGCGGTTGCCATTTGGTGTGTGTGGGCTGCACACTGTGCCCCTGAGGCCACGCCTGTTCACAAGTCAGCTCCTGAGGTCACGTCTGTTCCAAAGTCAATCCCTGAGGCCCCGTCTGGTCACAAGTCGGCTCCAGAGCTCCCCTCACTTGGAGAAGCCATGCCAATGCCTCCTGAGGTGTCAGCCTTGGCTGTGGATCCTCCCATGGAGGCGGCATTCCCCAATAACCTCTCTGCTTCTCCCCTTGTTCTGTCAGCCTTCTCTGTCTCTGCTTTTCCCAGGTCCCAGACCATAACGCGGTTTCCTGCTCCGTCCCAGCTCCCGCCTGGTCACAAGCCTGCTCCAGAGCCCCCGTCTGGTCTCGAGTCTGCTCCAGAGGTCCCGTCTGGTCTCGAGTCTGCTCCAGAGGTCCCGTCTGGTCTCAAGTCAGCTCCTGAGGCCATGTCAGCTCACAAGCCTGCTCTAGAACTCCCGTCTGGTCACAAGCCTGCTCCAGAGCTCCCGTCTGGTCACTGGCCTGTTCCAGAGCTCCCCTCGGTCGGAGAAGCCGCGCCAATACCTCCTGAGGTGTCAGCTTCGGCTGTGGATCCTCCCTTGGAGGTGGCGTCCCCTTACAAGCTCTCTGCTTCTCTCCCTATTCTGTCTACCTCCTCTGTCCCTGTCCTCCCCAGGTTCCAGACCATGACGCAGGTTCCAGTTCCGCCCCGGAGGGCTGCTGCGCCTCCTGTTCCGCCCCGGAGGGCTGCTGCGCCTCCTGTTCCGCCCCGGAGGGCTGCTGCGCCTCCTGTTCCGCCCCGGAGGGCTGCGGCACCTGCTCCGCCTCCTGTTCCGCCCAGGAGGGCTGCTGCACCTTCTCCCCCTATTCTGTCTGCCTCCACTGTCCCTGCTTTCCCCAGGTCCCAGACCGTGACCCAGATTCCTGTTTCACCCGAGAGGGCTGCTCCGCCTCCTGCTCCACCTCCTGTTCCGCCCCGGAGGGCCGCTCCGCCTCCTGTTCCGCCCCGGAGGGCTGCGGCACCTCCTGCTCCGCCTCCTGTTTCGCCCTGGAGGGCTCCTGCGCCTCCTGCTCCACCCTGGAGGGCGCCCGCGCCTCACGCTCCGCCTCCGGCTCCACCCTGGAGGGCTCCTGCGCCTCCTGATCCGCCTCCGGCTCCGTCCTGGAGGACTCCGGCGCCTCCTGCTCCGCCCTGGAGGGCCCCGGCGTCTCCGGCTCTGCCCTGGAGGGCTCCTGCTCCGCCCTGGAGGGTACCTGCTCTGTCGGCCCTGCCTCAATCACTGGGCCCTCCACATGGACCTGGCCCTCCAACCCTTGCCCTGTCTCGCTCCCACCCCACCGCACCCCTGGACTGTTGTTCCCTTAGAGCGTCTGGAAGCCGCTCCTTGGGGGGGGGGCTATGTCACGAATCTGGTCTGTGTCCCGCTGTCCACCAACCACCAGATGTCACTCCCGCATCACTTACGCACTCTGACTGTCACTATACATCTCGGACTGCATCTCCCATCCTCCACCGCTCTTATTGCGTCAGTCCCCGTGACCAATCAGGCGCCCTATAAAAACCCCACTCCTTTTTAGTGCACTTCACGGTTGGTTGAATTATCCTGTTGTTGTTATCGTTAGCGTTTCCTAGTTTCCTCGTTCCTGGTTCCTGGTTTTGTTCTCTCGCCTGGTTTCTCGTTTGGACTGTCTAGCCGCCTGCCTTTTGGACTATCGCTCACGTTTATTGGATTACTCTCTCCCACTGCCTTTGATATTCCTGTCTGCTCCCGTCTCGACCCAGCCTGTACGACCATGTCTTTGTCTCGCGATTCAAATAAAAGCTTGCATATGGATCCGCTCGCCTCTCGTCTCGTTCACTTCGTTACACTCATGGGGATGGCGATCATACACCTTCCACCTCCATGTAGAGAAGAATTCCTCAATTGGGTTGAGGAAAGGGGAATATGGTGGTCATGAAGCGAGGCTGTGTTTGAGACCATTCCCGAACCAGCTGTGCATGGTGGAAGCTGACATTGTCCCACACAACAACATAGATGATGTCTTCTCCCTGACAGACCTGCTCAAGCTCATTTAAAAAAACGATCAGGTGTTCAGTGTTGTATGACCCTAGAACTGGTCTACAGCCTACCACACCATCTTCAGATATAGCTGCACACATAGAGATATTTCCCCCATGTTGTCCAGGGACTTGGATGGTTGCCCTTTGTCCAATAAGGTTACGTCCTCTGCGTCTAGTTTTTGCCAGATTGAAACCGGCCTCATCAACAAAAATAAACTTGTGATGATTCACAGCAGCATCCAGCTCCATCACCCTCTAAAATGATAATTTGGTTAGTTTTTTTTTACAACTACAGTTTTTTTTTAATTGGTTTGGCGCAGTTTTTACAAGCAAATGGTACATTTTCAAAACTCTTAGTACTTATCACAACAGATCATCAAAAGTGCACTTTTTTCAAACATTTCAGCATATTTTCAATTGTGTTAGTACAATACACATAATCACAAAATATCCTTTTCACTACACAAAATAAGTGTTTCATCTAAATAAATGTTTCGTTCACAGTAACCGCCTTTCATAATGTTATCACTATCTAATTTTTGATTTGCATCTCTTATCATTCAGTTTAATACATTTGTCTGTCATTTAATTCAACTGATCTTAATGTTTAATCAATGAATCATTCATTATGTCCATGGATTTTCAACTTGACTGATTGTTGTCTGGTCATTTGCAAGTTACAAATTGCAAGAGCTTTCAATCAAGAAATACTAATTACTAATTCTTTCCCCTGATGATCACAATTAGTTACCATATAAGTAGAACTGTGAATGAGACTTTGCACTGTTCAAATATGGAGCAGGATAGACTCGTAGGGAGAGGAAACCTTCATCGAAGAGGTGGTGGTGCTCCTCGACAGAGAGGTAGGCACAGACAAAGGGAAAGAGGTGGTGGTGCTTCTCAACAGAGAGGTGGTCTTCAGAGAAATGTAGACAGAAGACAGTGCACCATCATCTCTTATGAAGTCTGGGCCATCATTGTTGACCATGTGGTTAACAGAGGCTTTACCATGGCTGAGGCTGCCAGGTTGGTACAGCCTAATTTACAAAGCTCAACTGTCAGCTCTATATTCAGAACCTTTAACCAAGAAAACCGGTAAGTCAAACACATCCTTGCTTCATGACCCTCTATCTTCCACGATATTCCCCTTTCCTCAACCCAATTGAGAAATTCTTTTCTACATGGAGGTGGAAGGTGTATGATCGCCATCCCCATGAGCATGTCTCCCTTCTTCAAGCCATGGGTAAAGCTTGTGGTGATATAACTGCTGAGCAATGTCAAGCCTAGATTCGTCATGCCACGGTGCCTGAACAACGAAGACATCCACTGTGATGTTGATGAAAATTTATGGCCCAATGTTAATGACCGGCTTGATTAATTGTGTGAAAGTGAAAGTGTGAAGTGCTTATGTAAATGACTTGGTGTTTTTTTTTATCCTTTTTCGTGTGTGTGTATGTATGTGTGTGTATATATATATATATATTGTGTGTATGTATATATATATATATATATATATATATATATATATATATATATATATTGTTGTTGTTGTTGTCTGAACATAAGTGTAATATTTGCTGTGTAAATTTTTACAGTTCAGTTACACTCATTCAGCACCAAGGACAATTTGAAACGCTTACCTTGTATTATTTGCTCCTGAATGAAATGATTGGTAAAAGTACTAAGTTGAAAAAAGATCTTACTGTTTTGTTTGGGTGATTAAAGCAAATGTTCTCAATATATATCACAATGATCTTGTGTTCTGAAACAATGATTAAGTGGAATGAAAATATGTGCAAATACAATGAAATCAATATAGCTGCAAGCAGCAATTACCGGGGTTCGAGCATTTAAGGCCTTTGAGGTGGTATGCAAATTTGTTCAGAATGAGGTGATATATCATACAGACAGAAGTGTAAGATCTAGTGTTTGTGTGAATAGATGAGCATTTTTTAACAATTTGAGGCCATTTACCATAGAAATCTTGTTTTTAAAGGCTTTTTAACTGTTATAGCGCCACCTATGCTCCGATCTCCATGAAACTTTGCATGCTTGTTAAGAATCATCTGACACATGATTGCTCCAATTTTCATAACGTTTTGAGTTTTTGTTTAGGTTTTATAGGCTTTTGGATATATGTGGCCACTCCCCTTTTGTAAATGACCCCGTTATAGCTAACCAAAGGACAAAATTCAACATGTTTTTGATAATTATTGATCTAGAGAGTCCAGAGAACATTACTGCAGTGGTTTGATCGAGATTGAGTGAAAAACCTAGGACTAGTTCGCAAAAGTAGGTTTTTCACATATTTGTGAATAATTAATGAACGGTTTGATTGACAGCAATGGTTCTTGAGGCAAAGTTGTTCATCATGAGGAGATCTATCAAGTGATATGCATATTGTGTGGATGTGTGAAACACCACGTGATTACAGAGGCAAGAAATTCGTTAGCGCCAACTAGTGGCCGATTTCTTTTAAAATTCTTACAGACCTTTAGGACCATGAGTCGAACATGCCCAGTGAGTTTTGTTCCGATCGGCCTCAGTTAACCTTGTCTAATAGGTGCTCAAAATTCATAGGTCGATGGCGGCCATGTTTTTTGAGATACGCCAATGTTCTCATAGACCCTTATGGCACATTGGACAGAGACACTGCATACCATTTTTCAGGTTGATTGGACTGACGGTTGCGACGTTATAGCCATTTTTATATTTTTTCTCTATTATAGCGCCCCCAAGTGGTCAAGCTCCGCAATTTTTTGGATTTGACCAAAGGCTGAGCTTTTACATAAGTGTTCTGAGTTTGGTGATGATATGTCATTCTGTTCCAAAGTTATAGCCTTTTTACTAAAAGTGGCCCCGCCTCTTTTGAACGTTTTGGCGCCCCTTTGCGACTGTGAGTCAAAAGTTTAACTTTTTTTTCATAATTATTGATCTAGGGAGTCTGGAGAACTGTGCTGCAGTGGTTTGATCGAGATCGAGTGAATAACCTAGGACTAGTTCGCAAAAGTGGGTTTTTCACATATTTGTGAATATGTAATAAACGACTTGATTGACAGCAATGGTTCTTGAGGCAAAGTTGCTCAGCATGAGCAGATCTATCATATGGTATGAAGTTCTAGTGTTTC
>NW_026128436.1:0-9226 GCF_022985175.1 Labeo rohita
GTATATTTACATTTTTTTTCATTTAGCAGACACTTACAAATAAGGAATGCAACAAGAAAAACAATGCTGGACACATTATGAAACTGATGGATAGTGCAAGAGGATAACTCATTAAAAAAAATAATAACAGTTAAAAATAACAATAGATTAATGTCTGATGGTAACAAGTTGAAGATGCATTGCATTAGTTGTACTGGTCTTTCACTGCCATCATCAGAACTATATATATGTATATATTCTTTTAACTTACAAACTACTTAAAACACATCTAGATTTATATACGTATGTCTTTATTCTTTTAATTGGTCTTTGCTGCTATTAGAAAAAAAAAAGAGGAAGAAGGACTAGAAGAAGTAGGAATTTCAGAGACTAAGGTCTTTTAAATCTCAGTCTTTAAACCAATGTAGGGGATCTACAGAAGTCAATTTAGCTCAAAGGGAATCATTTAGGATTGAACAGAATCTCCGTTTTACAGCGGATCAATGAATAGGCCAGTGATTCATTGTGGTTGAGGAAGGACTTTTGTCCTTTTATCAAGGATTTTTGCTTTTCATTCAGACAATAGACATTCAGCCACACGTCATTGTTTTTAATAGTAGTACTTTAAGTAACAACGATACACCGCGTAAAAAAAACAAAAAAAAAAACACATACAAATGCATGATGACCGATAAAGTTATAACACTGCACTACATGACTAATGGGTATGGGACAGCGCAGTCGATACGCTTTGTATTTGAGCCTAGCGTGACGTGTCAGTGAGGTAACGAAGCTTCGTTTTCAAAGATCACGTGACAGCCTCATTTCGAGCAATGCTTCGGAACACTGTTTCGGAACACTAGTGTGTTGAAAACTCGAAACGTGTTGAAATATTTTTATTTTTCTCTTTCCTCGCGATGCGGAGCATATGAGGACGGGAAACAACAAAATAAAGTGTTTAATCTTACGCACAAAATGTGTTTTGTAATATCATATCGTTTTATAACGATATTAATGTGCTGTATGCCGCTAAACTTTTCTCAAAGACATTTTTTCCACTCGCCATGCGGAACAGACGAGAGCGCTGTGCAATTAATGTTACCCCTAAACTTTTTCTCAGAGAGATAACGGTATTTCCTTTCACTCGCGATGCGGAGCAGACAGGGCAGTTGGTTTTATCAAGGAAAACACAGAAAGTAAGTGTTTTACCTCATTTACATTATGTATAATAATTATGACCACCGTATTTCTGTGTTGTGCTCTCCTGAACTTTTTCTCAGAGAGATATTTTCTTTCAGTCACAGTGTGGAGCAGACGGGAAAGTTGGTTTTATCAAGGAAAATGCCAAAAGTAAGTGTTTTACTTTGTTTACATTATGTGTAATATTACTTCATGATGATATTAATATGCTGTGTGCACCTAAACACTAGAAAGGAAAACACTAGAAGTAAGTGTTTTATCTTATTTAAAATATGTATTTAAGTAAGTGTTTTACTTCATTTACATTATGTATTTCATAAGATAATATTACTTAATGCTGATATTTATATGATGTGCGCCCTAAATGATCCTAAATTTTCTCACAGATATTAATTGCTATGCAGTGCTGAGGTGGAGGTTGCTTTTAACAGGGAAACACTTTAAGTAACTGTTTTATCTCATTTAATCTTTGTGTTTTATAACGTCATATGGATTTATAGTGATATTTATGTGCTGTGCTCTCCTGAACTTTTTCTCAGAGAGATATTTTCTTTCAATCACAATGTGGAGCAGATGGGAAAGTTGGTTTTATCAAGGAAAATGCCAAAAGTAAGTGTTTTACTTCATTTACATTATGTGTAATATTACTTCATGATGATATTAATATGCTGTGTGCACCTAAACACTAGAAAGGAAAACACTAGAAGTAAGTGTTTTATCTTATTTAAAATATGTATTTAAGTAAGTGTTTTACTTCATTTACATTATGTATTTTATAAGATAATATTACTTTATGATGACATTTATACATTCTGCGTGACATCTGCTTGCTTTAATGGGCGCACACTGAACATTCAAGTCTGGAGCGGAAGGAGTTACCATGGAAATGGGGCGGAAACTCAACTGTCGAGCAGCAAAACACATCTTCCACTGTTGTTTTCACAAATTTCAGGTAAGTTTAGTCTCTAATATTACACAAATAGTACATGCATGTGTTCCTGACACTTTCTTTCATGTAAATGACACACTTCTGTTGAATATTTACTTTATAGAAATGGTTTATTGTCTTCAGAAAAAGTCTGTTAGCATCTGAACTGTAATGCTAACTATAAGAGGTAAGTTAGGTTAACTATTGACTTGAGCTCTTGTTTATGAAAGTTTGGGCTTTTAATGTCATCTTAATTAACGTTACTTGCTGTTTTGCTTTTTTTTTTTTTTTTTTATAAAGGTTTTGCAGGCAATTTGTCATTGGATGAAAGGAAGTAAGCTAATTTATTTAACCTAGAAGTATGCAATATACGGTTAATCGGATACAAAATTAACATGGAGCGTGAAAATGAGCTGAAAGTACTTTAAGCATGTTTTGACCTTTCATGGTAAACAAATATTGATTCCACTTGTCCTGTGACTTCAGCAGTTTCAGAAAAAAAAACTTCTACGACACAGGAAAAGTTCCTGATTTTAAAATTTCTGAAGAGAGCTGCTGACAGAGATATAAAAACACAGGTGATCTGAGAAAGCTTATTAAATTACTTTATATGTATCTTTCATAATATATTTAGCCTATATCACCACGCATCTGTAATTTTCTTTTGCAAAATTATATATATCTATATACTTTTATGTTTGTTTGCTTGTTAGATATTTTAAAAGGACTTTAACATACAAACATAAGTAACACTGTATATGAGCATTAAATAAGTAAAAGTAAAAATGTAAATTCTGTTATTAAACTGTATTGTTTTGTATATTCTATATATTATTTATTTTTCTTTTCTGCATTTCACCTTTGCTATAGTTTACTTCTAATAAACCTGACATTGTATAATAAATATAGTGGACAGATTGTTTATGTTCCAGATTGTTTGTGTTCCTTCCTAGAATCTTCCATGCTAATGGCCGTGCACCAGAGTTGGAGCGTATCTCCTGTCGAAGAACATCTCTAGACATTATGAACCATATGACCAGTAAGTAATACCTTAAACAAACACTACCATTCAAAAGTTTAAGGGTCAGATTTGTCATGTATTTGAAATAAGTCTTTTATGGCAACAACTGCTGCATTTATTTGAATAAAATACAGTAAAACTGTAATGTTGTGAAATTACCATTTTTAAATAACTATTTTCTATTTCATTGTTTTAAAAAGTGATCTAACCTGATTTTGCATCATCATTATGCTTACACCATGTCTACACTGGACACAAGCGACGCGACAAAATACAGTAGAACCCATTATAATCACTGATGCTGTCTACACTGGATGAGGCACGACACGACAAATCCCACACAGTAAACTGCTACCGCATTCTATTTATGACGAATTACATTTTACAATGTATTCGCATAGAAAACAGTTATTTTAAATTGTAATAATAAACATTACTGTTTTTATTTATGATCAAATAAATGCAGTTTTCTTGGTGAACATAAGAGACTTATTTCAAAAACATAAACAAAAATGTTAATAACACAAGGGAAACAAATATTAGTCCATTTATTCTAGTAAAGTGCAAGAAGCTCTTAAAAATATTAATGTAAACAGAGCGACCATTGAAAATCATTTGAACTTTGTGTCAGTACATGATTTAGAACGCAGCATTTTTTTTTTTTTTTTTTTACCTTTGGTGATTTGTATTGTATACCAAGAATGCAGTGCACAGTGACGTAGATTGTCTGTCTATGCTGGATGCAAACCAGAGCGACCGTTGAAAGTCATTTGAACTTTGTGTCAGTACATGGTAAACAGAATGCGGCATCAGTTTGCTGTCGGGGATTTGTAGTGTTGCGCTGTGCCTCATCCAGTGTAGACAGCATCACTGATTATACAGAGCAGATTTCATTTATCAGGTAAAGTGAGTCGAGCTGACTGACAAGAAGAGAGAGGTGAAAAAGACAAGACTATGGCGTAAGAGTTTCAAAACGAAATGCAAAAGCGCCTGTTTTAAAAATATTTTGGTTTTGAAAAGCCTGTTGACTTCTGCTATTCATCTACGGTGATCGTGTAAGTTTCATATTTATTTGGTTCTACGTGTTTGATGATTTTTATTTATTTAAACTGTGTATTTATTTTGTTTTTTTTTTTATTAAGCGTGCAAGTTGTAAGTCGTAGTTTCAAGCTTTCTTATTCGTTTTGCTAATAAACGTTCTAGATTCCTTATTTATTTGGTTACACGTTTTTCAGTTTTGTATACCTATTTAAACTTTGTGTAAGTAATTATTTTATATTAGGCATATAACATGGTGTATTATTATTCGTTTTGTTAATAACAGTTCGTTACGTTAATGCCGCTAATTTAAAAGTGAAAGTAAAATGCGCAGGACGCTTTTACAAGCAGTACCGGCGCAGAGTACGCAGTCTGCGTATAGGGCAACTCCGAGGGGGGCACCATCCCAGTTGTCAAAAAAAAATATCGTTCTATAGTAATATCAACATACCAACACACACATACAGTACGCTAAGAACACGTAACGCGCCATTCGCGCCCGCGCCCGCCCTCGCCCTCGCCCTCGCCCTCACCTCAAGTATGTTTGCGGCTGACTGCAATCATAATAAGCGGTCCGGCGCAGAGAAAAGAAAACGAAAAAAAGCCAAGATGACGCCCGCCCGTGTCTCACTTTCAGGTGCGTTCATAATCCTGAGAAACTTTTTTGGCTGTTGACGTTTATGTTAACTGTTTATGTGTTTTAGTGTCGGTAATAATTTGACCACCACCAACGCACCTGCCTTACTAGTTTTCATGGCATAAAATACATGAACTTATATAAAAACAATGAGGAAATAATAATCGGGTAATTAAAAATAATCATATGGTTTCATTAAATAACACTGTTAAAATACATAATTGGGCTAATACGAATGTACATTACATATTATTACAAATGCCTGCAAGGGCGCCAAAGGCCTTATAATTGTTGTTACACTTGCAGGACGATCAAATCCTTGTTTAATAGTGACCAAACATTTAATTCAAATATCCACTTAATTTTGTGATAGAAATGCTACAGCCTCTATAATTTATAAAATAAAAACATGTGGACATCACAACCCTTGCCAAAATTAACCATGGTTTTATCGTAGTAAAACTGCTTAATTTTCTTTTGTGTTTTCTGGATGCATGAGACAATAAAATCAATTACACAACTGTCAAAATCATAGTCATAGGTAACTGTTTAGATCTGCAACTGTAATTTATAAATAATACAATTTAATTGCAATTTATTCGTTTACTTTTATATTTTATTCTTACCCTGTAATAGAAAACGTTGACCCTGTATAATAGATTTTATACAATTCTGAGTAGGGCACCCATTTGGCCAGCAGCGGCCCTGTTTACAAGACTTAAAACCGAAGGAAAGTGAAGAGGGAAAACTCAAACGAACTAAAAACAAACAACTGCTTGATGCCAAATTGCCACTAATTTGAAAGTGAAAGTAAAACTCGAACTATATTGCTATATTATTTTCCCTTTTTTGATTTTTTTTTTTTTTTTTTTTTTTTCCCTTAAATTTTCTTCAGTTGGTCTTAAAAAGGTCTTAAAAAAGTCTTAAATTTACCCTCATAAAACCTGCAGAAACCCTGACTTCAGTACCCAGTCCTCAATATGTCCTCAGTAACCAGGACTGGAAACCAGAGTTGTAAGTCATCAATCTAGCAGTCATCCTGCCTCTGAATTGTCATGTTTAGAACACATTGCAGGAGATCTCAACATTGTCTCTCAAGGTCCACTTACATACATTTTGCTCCAACCTAGTCCAGTGCACCTGAACAAACTAATCAAGGTCTTCAGTTTAACTATAAATTTACCTAAATTATGGGTGTGTATCTCTCAGGTCCCTTGATCATTAGTCGGTGGTTTAAGGAGAACTACACTTCCAGAACAACAATTTACAAATAATATACTCACCCACTTGTCATCGAAGATGTTCATGTCTTTCTTTCTTTAGTTGTTA
Organism: Labeo rohita; assembly: GCF_022985175.1. Taxonomy (NCBI): domain Eukaryota; kingdom Metazoa; phylum Chordata; class Actinopteri; order Cypriniformes; family Cyprinidae; genus Labeo; species Labeo rohita. The sequence goes on from NW_026128436.1 coordinate 6,133, forward strand.
AGAAATTATGTTTTTTGAGGAAAACATTTTAGCATTTTTCTCCATATAATGGACTGATATGGTGCCCTGATTTTGAACTTTCAAAATGCAGTTTAAATGCGGCTTCAAACGATCCAAAATGCAGTTGTATACGATCCCAGCCGAGGAAGAAGGGTCTTATCTAGCGTAACTATTGGTTATTTTAAGAAAAATAATACAATTTAAATACTTTTTAATGTCAAATGCTCATCTTATCTTGCTCATCCCGACCTCTGTTTTGTTCTGGTTCATAAGAGTTAGGGTATGTCGAAAAACTCCCATCTCATGTTCTCCCTCAACTTCAAAATCATCTTATATCGCTGTTTTACCTTTTTTGTTAAGGGTGTTTGATCTTCTTTGCATGTTCACTTTGCAAAGACTTTGTCGGTACTTCTGCAGTGATGTAGGATGATTTCGAAATTATTTTTCAAGTTGAGGGAGAAAATACGATTGGAGTTTTTCAACATACCTTAACTGTCTCCAGTCAGAATACACAGAGTTCAGAGACAGAAAGACAAGACGAGCGTTTGAGATTAAAAAGTATTTTAAATTGTATTCTTTTAATGAAAATAACTGATTGGTTCACTAGATAAGACCCTTCTTCATCAGTTGGAATTATTTTCACAAGCATTTGGGATCGTTTGAAGCCGCATTTAAACTGCATTATGGAATTTAAAAATCGGGGCACAGTATCAGTCCATTATATAGAGTTGAGAACCCCTGACACACTAATTAGTTAATCACTCATGAAGAATGATTACACTTTCATTTGAACAGAAATATGCAATATTTGACTCATATTCAGTGATGTTATTATTTTCTATTCCCTTTTGTGTCAATCACAGCTAAACAAAGCCAAAGTCCATTCAGGCACAGGTCACTGCATCTTTTGCTGTGTAAGTTTTTTTTTTTTTTTTTTTTTAAATGTCAAACACATTCTCAGTATTTATATATGTTTCGGCTTTTATAACCATTGTAGAGATCACTGTTTCAGTACAGTTCTTATGTACTATCCATTTAACATTTCAGCAGCTGAATTCTTTTAGTACTTGCATAGTAATTTTAAATGTACCACAATTGTGATGCATATATAGAAAGTTACATAAAACTGTGTTGAAAATTCTAGAAAATTGTTCTCATGCTGTAAGTCAGTTCCCACTCTTTTGTTTATTTGTTTGTTTTTAACATTTACATTTTGGTTCTTGTTTTCTTTCTCATTTTTAGATGATGGAGAAAAAGCAGCCAGGCATTTGAAGTGGAAACTTTTGTCATGGCTCAATAATCCAGAATTGGGATGGTGGAAGGAGCAGAAGATCAGAAGATCGGAGATCAGGCAGAGATCTACTGATGTCGCTGAGGGAACCGTTTAACTAATGTGTTAGTTAAACCAAAAATTTTCAGCACTCACATTCATGTCTTTCCAAACCTGTAAAACTTTTGGTCATTTTTGAAACATAAATGTAGATTGTAGCTCCCTGGTTCAACAAAAAGTCGACTCTCCAACTGATGATCCTCGTAGTTTATTCACATATCCACCACATAAATCGCCACTTCATGCCGTACACCATCAATAACCGAATTGAGGATCAACGTAAGAGCTTGTACAAAGAAAAACCAAACAAACAACAAAATCAGTAAACCTTGAAACAAATGTATCAAAACCAAATACAAAATAAACATATCACTTAGACATAATGTCACACAAATAGCAAACAAATAATTTTACTACAACAAAACAAAATAGAAACAAAGGTAACAAGAAGTCAAAATACCTTGTTCTCCATTTAAACCAGGAGCTAAACTCCTTATGAACCGTAAACCTTTGAGGCCATGACCATGTGCGTCTGGGTCTCGTTCCGTACTGAAATGTTCAGCGCGTACTCGCACTATATCCGTTCACGCCAACAAATTTCAAAATAAAAGACTTCTCATTACCATAACACAAATACAATTAAATGCTATACGAAACAAATCAAATTAAAATACTATGAAAACTTGGAAAAAATAAATGAATAACAGAAACATACAACAAAATCATTAACACTCCCACCAAATCAAGAGTGCAAATTTCACACTAAAGCACAAGCACGAATGATTTCCTTCAATGAACATTTTTATATTTATAAACCCTCTTTTTTTATTTCAACCCCTTTTTTCTTTTTTAAAAATTATGTCCCCCCCCCTTTTTTTTTTAGTTATATACTTTTTTTCTTTTTTTTTTTAACATGACCTCAAATTTACAAAGAGATATACAGATATACATTATCTCATAGAAATTTTAAAATGTTTTTCATAATGACCTTCATTTTAAGGAGAAATACTTCAATGAAAACGTCAATGTCCCTCCATTAATAAAACAAGTTTTTGTACTGGCCTTTCAATTATGGACGGTTTATTTACAAGCTTGCCCTTTGCATCAAGTTTTGAATCACCTAGAAATATCTTAGCTCTTCTTACAAGTCCATCACCACTAAAAACGACTTCCTGTATCCTTCCAAGCTTCCATTCACTTCTTGGTAAATTCTCCTCTTTGACCATCACAACGTCATTGACTTGAAGATTTCTTTTAGACACATTCCATTTCTGTCGAGCAGCTATGTTCACAAGATATTCCTTGCGCCAACGACTCCAAAATTGCTCTGCTAAAAATTGTACACGTCTCCACCTTTTCCGTGCATACACATCTTCTTTAACAAATTTACCTGGTGGAGGCAAAGTGATAGCTGATTTTAACGTGAGCAAATGATTTGGAGTGATTGGTCTTAGACTTTTGGGATCATTCAAACAATCGACAGTTAGCGGTCTACTATTTATAATAGCCATTGCTTCGTACAGGAAGGCCCTTAAAGATGAATCATCCAATGTTCCGGGATGAGATGCGAGAATAGCATTTAGCACGGATCTTACTGTTCTAATTTGGCGTTCCCATACGCCACCAACATGACTTGCATGAGGTGCATTCATGACGAACTCGCTTTGTTTTTCTGACAGGAAGGTTGTTACTCTTTCAGTATCCATTTCCTTAAGTGCAACCTTTAGTTTGTTTCTTGCTCCCACGAAATTACTCCCCTGATCA
>NW_026128437.1:0-9193 GCF_022985175.1 Labeo rohita
CAACTATTAAAAACTTCAACCGTGGGCGCAAGAGTAAAAGCTGTTAAATCGAATTCCATTATTACTACGTCTCCCTCCTACTCCTTCCCTACGCAAAGATGAAAACAGTCAAAACGTGAGAGAAAGAAAAGAATACTCACCATTATAATCCACAGTCAGTTACGAACGCACAAACGGAGTTTGATTCATGGCGAACAGAGCAAAAGTTTAATTTGGCGATCCAAAACCAAACGAACGAATTCTCACTTTGTGAAGGAGAGAAAAAAAAAAAACGGCTAGACGAGCCCCCACTTGTTACAAGCCTCCCGATATGTCTAGAGGTGCGCGAGATTGTAACAAAAACAAAAAAAAAAAAAGAAGAGATGTCTGACGGTCACGTCAATCCCCTGATCCAGAAACTTAACAAACACGAAAGTTAAACAAAATAATCTTTTTATTGATAGCAACAGAGTAAAGGAAGCAAATCTTCAGGAGAGGGCAAGGCCAACATAACAAACAAAACCCTCTAACTATCAATGAAATTTTAAATATCCTAAACAAAAGAAAAATAAATAAACAACAGAGTCTTACCTGACTCCCTTACTAACATAAACATAGGCAAAATTACAAGGGTAAAGAAAATGGCACCCCCTCCCTACCGCTTCCGAAAAACCAAAATATTTACATAAAAATTAAGAATAACTCAAAACAACGATAAGCACAAAGAAAAAGAATACATAGCAGCGTTCGCACGCTCCCTCGCCTTTTGTGATTGGGCAATTCATTCACAAAAAGGATTATGACCGCACTCGGTCACACAAGACCACTAATAAAGAAACATTTCTGGATCAGGACAAAGAGTGTGGCGCGTTGCCGTCAGCAGCTAGGGCTTGCTTCTTTGCTGTATTATATCGCTTGAGTTTCTGCGGCCTTCCACTCACTACCGATGGCTGATGCGCATCAGCTGGAACCCAATTAGCAGTCTGAGACAGGGAGAGAGAAAGAGCGAGAGAGAGAAAAAGAAAGAGAGAGCAAACATGCAGCACGTAACATGCCCAAAAGTCAACATAACTCTCAAAACTCGCATATTTGACAAATACGTCCACAGGACGTAACAGTGCTCATAATGCAAAGTTTCAGACATGCATACAAGGGAATAAAGGATAAGTTCACTTCCAGAATATTAATTTATGTCTTTCTTTCCTCAGTCGCAAAGAAATTATGTTTTTTGAGGAAAACATTCCAGGATATTTCTTCATATAGTGGACTTCAATGGTGGCCAGCGGGATGAAGGTCCAAATTGCAGTTTTAATGCAGCTTCAAAGGGTTCTACCCGATCCCAGCCGAGGAACAAGGATCTTAACTAGTGAAACGATCAGTCATTTTCTTTAAAAAAAAAATTCTATATTTTTTTGAATCACAAATGCTTGTCTTGCACCATCCCAACCTCACGCATTACGTACTCATGTTGTAAAGGTCACACGTGACGTAGGCTGAAGTACTGACCCAATGTTTACAAAGCGAATGTGCAAAGAAAGTCAAATGCTCTTTACAAAAAAAGGTAAAACAATGATGTTGGATGATTTTTTAATTTGGAGGAGAAAATGACGTATGACGTTTTCAACGTGATTACGTACTGTGTCAAGTCGCGCATCACAGAGCTAGTACAAGACGAGCCTTTGTGTTTAAAAAGTATAAACATTTTTAATTTTTAAAAAAAAAAAGACAGATCTTTTCACTAGATAAGACCCTTATTCTTTGGCTGGGATTGTGTAGAGCCCTTTGATTGCATTTAAGCTGCAATTTGGAAGTTCAAATCTTTGGGAACCATAGAAGTTCACTATATGGAGAAAAATCCATTTGGGCAATACACATACATTTTCTTATATAAATTATCTGTGTGGTGCCAATATAGTCTGGATCTTTTAATAGCATTCTTTTTTGTAAAGCCTTGATATACATCACCAGTCAAAAGTTTTAGTTTCAGCAAGATTTTGTATGTACGCCTTCAGCGTGACCGCGCTCTGAATCACGTGTGCAATCAGACCAATGGAAGAACGAAACGTCACAGGCGGGTGACGTCACTGACCAGGAAGCATAAAAGCACGTGCGCGCCAGAACGAGCGTCAGCTTCTGTCTTTCAGCAGCGCTCTGTGTTTGTCTGTGCTGTCTCGTTTTCGGTTGCTAGTTTGCACCAATTTTATTTTGAGGCAGTATGTCAAAGCATTCTCATAAGACCAAGAACATTAGCAAGCCAGGTTTTAGAGCGTGTGTTCCTCCCTGCTCTCGTTACATCTCGAGCGGGGATACACACGCTCTATGCGTGGCTTGCTTGGGAGCGGAGCATGCGGCATCGGCCCTCGAGGGGGGCGATTGCCCGCACTGTGACGTTTTACCCATGCGTCTGCTCCGCTCCCGGAAGGCTCTCTTCTCCCGGAGGGAGCCTTCATTAGCGTTCCTCGCGGGTCCGGTCCCGCTTCCGCCGAGGCGGAGCGGCGGCTGCACTCGTGGGGTTCGCAACTGGATCTGGTGGAGGGTATGGAGACGGGTGACCCCCTATCTCCTGCCTCACCCACCAGATCCGCTGCCCGGCCCTCGGGATCGGAAGCCCCGCTGCGGTTTCTTCCCCCCGGGGGTCGGCCTCCACGCTCCCCATATCTTCCTCCGAGGAGGTTGACGTGGTGAGTGTGGATGAGGCTGCAGCACCTCAGTTTCCCCAGTATGAGGAGCTGTTGGAGGTGGTGACTCGGGCTGTGGCCAAGCTTAGCATTGATTGGCCCGCCGAGCCATTAGTCGAGCCGCAGAAAAGCAAGTTGGACGAGAGATTTCTGCGGTCTCGACCACCTCCAGCACGCCGGAGCCTTCCGTTCTTTCCTGATCTCCACACTGAGGTGTCGAGATCATGGAATGCACCCTTCTCGTCCCGCTTGTTCATCCCTGCCTCGTATAACTACGGGTATGTGGCGGGGTTGGATGAGCGAGGGTACAGAGCGATGCCTCGGGTGGAACAGACGCTCGCGAGCTATCTGTCCCCCGAGTCCGCATCGTCTCTGAAGGCTCCGGTCTTGCCCTCCAAGCCGCTGCGAGTCACCTCAGCGCTGGTGGGCAAGGGGTACACGGCTGCGGGTCAGGCTGGTGCGTGTCTGCACACCATGTCGGTGTTACAGGCGTACCAGGCTGACCTGCTTAAAGAGCTGGACGAAGGTGAGGAGATAAAGGACAGTGATATCTCCGAGCTGAGGAGGACCGCTGATTTGTCTCTTCGCGCCACTAAGGAGACCGCCCGTGCCATTGGGCGGTCTATGGCAGCCCTTGTGGTCGCGGAGAGACATCTTTGGTTGACCCTGTCCGACATGAAAGAAAAGGACAGGGTCTTCCTCTTAGACGCCCCGCTTTCGCCTGCTGGTCTGTTCGGCGACGCCGTCAATGCCGTCGTCGACAGATACCAGGAGGCGCGTAAGCAAGCGGCGGCGTTTCAGCGGTTCCTCCCTCGCCGCCGTCCAGCTCACGGGGCTGCTGCGACGGAGCAGCCCCGGCCGTCTACCAGCTCCTCGTACAGGGAAGCACAAAAACAGAGCGTGGCCACTCGCACTCCTCCCCATCGAGAGCGAGTGGTCAAACGCTCTAGGTCGAGGACCTCCCAGGCTAAGCCCGATCTGAGGGTCGTGCTTCAGTCGAAGAGGTCCTCGACCAAGCGGTCCTGACGGGTCGGGACCGCCGGGGGCAGCCCCATCCGGGGGGGAAACGGGTTGCACCGCATTATTCGGTGTCCGGGTCCCCCCTGTGCCCTCGGGAGATCGTTCTGCCAACCCTGCCGGTGCTTCAGGGCGCAGCGGTCTCCAGCGAGCATCCACCCCAGTTTTTTCCGCCCGGCAACGTAGCGGGGCTGGGGAGCTCGCCACCCCCGCGGGGGGTCTCTGGGACCGCTGGTTCAGGTGCTTCCTGCCGGGCTACCGTTTCAGGACACCGTTCCAGCGGCCCACGTAACACCAGAGACCAGCCTCGAGAGGCTGGTTCCCTTAGTAGATCATTTGGCAGCGTGGAAACTACTGCCCAATGTGTCTGCTTGGGTCCTGCATACTGTAGAGCGAGGTTATCGCATTCAGTTCGGCGCACCACCTCCGCCGTTCAACGGGGTTTTTCCCACGCTGGTGGGCCCCGAGCAGGGTCTGGTAATGGAACAGGAAGTAGCTACTCTCCTGAGGAAGGAGGCCATCGAGGTGGTCCCTCCTCACGTAAGAGAGTCCGGGTTCTACAGCCGGTACTTCATTGTTCCGAAGAAGGATGGGGGCCTGCGTCCCATTTTAGATCTGCGCGTTCTGAACCGCTCAGTCAAGCGACTGAAGTTCAGGATGCTCACCATCAAGCAAGTCGTGTCTCAGATCAGGTCCGAGGACTGGTTTGTCACGATAGATCTAAAAGACGCATATTTTCACGTCTCCATCCTTCCTCATCACAGGAAGTTCCTGAGGTTTGCTTTCAGGGGCGAAGCTTACCAATATCGGGTTCTTCCGTTCGGCCTAGCACTCTCCCCCCGCACTTTTACGAAGTGTGTGGATGCAGCTCTGGCTCCTCTGCGACTCCAGGGCATCCGCATACTCAATTACATCGACGACTGGCTGATCCTTGCCCAGTCGGAGATGGAGGCGTTCGGCATCGAGATGTCGTTCTCGCTCACATGAAGGCGCTGGGGTTGAGACTGAACGCCAAGAAAAGTGTGCTTTCTCCATTACAGAGGACCACTTATCTGGGCGTGGTGTGGGATTCGACCACGATGCAGGCACGTCTGTCTCCTGCTCGGATCGAGTCGATCCTCACTGCAGTCAAGAGAGTGAAGGAAGGCCGGTCACTCACTGTGAAGCAGTTCCAGCAACTGCTGGGTCTGATGGCAGCAGCGTCCAACGTGATACCTTTTGGCCTGTTGTACATGAGGCCCCTACAGTGGTGGCTCAAGACCAAGGGGTTCTCCCCGAGGGGAAACTCACTTCGCATGATCAGGGTCACGCGGCGCTGCCTACGTGCCCTGGACATGTGGAGGAAGCCTTGGTTCTTGTCTCAGGGCCCGGTGTTGGGGGCTCCTTGTCGCCGCGCAACGCTAGCGACGGATGCGTCCCTCACCGGTTGGGGAGCGGTCATGAGTGGCCACCCTGCCCGCGGTCTGTGGAGTGGTCACCAACTCACGTGGCACATAAATTGCCTGGAGATGCTGGCCGTGTTTCGGGCTCTGAAACACTTCCTCCCGGACCTAAGAGACCGCCATGTGTTGGTCCGCACCGACAACACCTCGGTGGTCTCTTACATCAACCACCAGGGAGGTCTGCGTTCGCGCCCCTTGTACAAGCTGGCGCACCAGATCCTTGTGTGGTCCCAGGACAAACTCCTCTCGCTGAGAGCAGTTTATGTTCCTGGGCATCTCAACGTGGGAGCAGACATCCTGTCGAGACAGGGGCCGAGGCCCGGGGAATGGATGCTTCACCCCGAGGTGGTGAAGCAGATCTGAGAGTGTTTGGTCCAGCCCAGGTGGACCTTTTTGCCACGAGGGGGAACACGCAATGTCCCCTCTGGTACTCTCTAGTTCATCCAGCTCCCCTGGGGCTGGATGCCATGGTGCAGACGTGGCCGAGGCTACGTCTGTACGCTTTTCCCCCGATCGCTCTGCTCCCGGGAGTTCTAGAGAGAGTGCGCCGGGACGGGGTGTCCCTTCTTCTAGTAGCCCCGTTCTGGCCGGGCCGAGTATGGTTCTCGGACCTGATTTCTCTTCTCGACGGCTCTCCCTGGGAGATTCCCGTCAGGAGAGATCTCCTCTCACAGGCAGGGGGCTCCATTCTTCACCCCCGGCCGGAGCTGTGGAAGCTTTGGGTGTGGCCTCTGAGGGGGCACACCTCTTAGCTTCCGGTCTCTCAACTGAGGTTGTTGAGACCATCCTCCAGTCTAGAGCTCCCTCCACGAGGAAACTGTACGCCTTGAAGTGGAAACTTTTCACTTCTTGGTGCGGACACCGCCAGCAAGACCCAGTTAACTGCCCAGTTGGTTCAGTGCTGGAGTTCCTGCAAAGCCGGTTGTCTGCAGGGTTATCCCACTCCACCTTGAAGGTCTACGTGGCGGCCATTGCGGCCTACCACGCCCCTCTCGGTGGGCTTTCCGTGGGTAGGGACCCCCTTGTTACACGTTTCCTCCGCGGTGCACTGAGGCTGAGGCCTCCGGTACGACCTCGTGTCCCTACCTGGGACCTGTCGGTGGTGTTAGAGGCTCTCTGTAGGGCTCCCTTCGAGCCTATCGAGGAAATTTCTGACAGATTTCTTACTCTTAAAACTGTCCTTCTTTTAGCACTTTCCTCCCTTAAGAGAGTTGGGGATCTTCAGGCCCTCTCTGTGGCCCCTTCCTTCCTGGACTTCGCGCCAGGCCTGTTGAAAGCTTTTCTTTACCCTAAACCGGGGTATGTCCCTAAGGTCCCCTCCTCTACACCACGGCCTGTCGTACTTCAGGCCTTCTGTCCTCCTCCCTTTCTGGATGCTGACCATCAGAAGCGTAATTGTATGTGTCCGGTGCGAGCACTGGATGCATACGTCCACAGAGCTGCCAGGTGGAGAAAGTCAGACCAGCTGTTTGTCTGTTATGGCCCCCCAAAAAGGGGCCTCCCTGCTTCTAAGCAAACTTTAAGTCGCTGGGTAGTGGACGCTATTTGTTCTGCTTATGAGTCCTCTGACCTTCCTCCTCCTCTGGAGGTCAGAGCCCACTCTACCCGGAGTATGGCTGCCTCCAAAGCTTTTCTTGCTGGGGTCCCCATGCAAGATATCTGCAACGCTGCGGGATGGTCCTCACCTTTGACCTTTGTCAGGTTTTATGAACTTGACCTGCGGGTCTCGCCTGGTGCCTCTGTCCTTCGCCCTAGCACTTCCTAGGCAGGGACTAGGGGTCTGGCGGCGTGGGCATCTCGTTCCCAAAGCGTTTCGACGCGGCTCGAGTTCCTGAAGGGGAACGTCTAAGGTTACGTATGTAACCCCGGTTCCCCGAAGGGAACGAGACGCCGCGTCGAAACGCTTTGGGAACGCCTTCAGCGTGACCGCGCTCTGAATCACGTGTGCAATCAGACCAATGGAAGAACGAAACGTCACAGGCGGGTGACGTCACTGACCAGGAAGCATAAAAGCACGTGCGCCAGAACGAGCGTCAGCTTCCAGGAAAGAAGCAGCGCTCGCAGGGACGCAGGAGGATGGCTACGAGACGCGGCGTCTCGTTCCCTTCGGGGAACCGGGGTTACATACGTAACCTTAGACGTTTGTTTTTAATATAAAAAATTATATTTTTAGCAAACATAAAAGCCCTTTCACTCCAAAAAGTGAAATGAATAAGCCTAAGGCTGAAGGAAAAGTAAATTCACGTCTGTACAGTAGAACTGTAGAAGAAAGAAGTTCAACACTCTTCAGGAATGAGAAAAATGAAGCACTAATCTAAATTAAATTCATCTAAAGTAAGTTTTTTGAATTGGATCAACAAAGGTCAGACATTGGTTAATAAAATGGGATTAATTACATAAAGGAAACAAAAAGTAACTAACCCTAATCTGATTATGTAACTCACCTTACTTGTAATGTGTTACCCCCAACACTGCATGTGACACAGAAGACTGGAGTAATGATGCTGAAAATTTAGCTTTGATCACAGGAATAAATTACATTTTAAAATATATTCAGATAGAAAGCAGTTATTTTAAATAGTAAAAATATTTCACAATAACATTGCTTTTGCTGTATTTTGGATCAAATAAATGCGGGCTTTGTGAGCAGAAGAGACTTCTTTAAAAAACATTAAAAATCTTACTGTTCAAAAACTTTTGACTGGCAGTGTATTGTGACAGGCTTTATAATATATTTTGTAATATATAATATATTAATGAGCTTTTATGTTTGTTTGTATTATATTATTATATTATTTCTATTTTTTCTAATTTAAATGTCAATATTAAGTAAAAACTAATGAAAAAGCTTTTGTACATATCACATAAATAATAAGGAAAATGAGATATTTAAGATTTGTGCAGATGTTTAAGGTATATAAAACACAAAACACAAATGCATTTACATTTATTCATTTACTGACAACTTATAAATGAGGAATACAACAAGTAAAACATCCTATAACGAAGCAGTGAGAAGAGTTCAAACACAAACTACCAGATGTTTCAAATTAGCAATGTTTACAGAGTTTGTTCATGGAAATGATGAGTCTTTAGAGTCACTCTGATATCTAAATAATTATAAACTCACTTACTTAAGCAGTAATCACATGATGCACACAGTAAAAATACAGATATTTCTACATGAATAAGGTTAATGGCTTTTGATGCATGGCAGCTTGCCTAGTTTTGACAGATAGAGGTAAGGTTGAACTAGAGCGCTTGGGACAAGGGTGCACCAACTTACAACTAGAGCTAAACAATAAACATCATATGGAAGATAACCCTTCAGTGTAATAACACATGCGACTGTCCCATAGCCAAACACCAGTGTGATCAAGATGACTGTGACAGCTACAAACGCCTTTCTCTTCTGTTGATACACTCCTTTCTTTCTCCTTCTTTCCGTCCCCAGGCTTGGGCCTCTTCAAAACCCACAAAATCATGACAGAACAAGATGAACACACAACCAGCATTATTATCAATGGCCCTATGTAAAATTTAGGTATACTAGGGTATGATTCCATAACAAACCATCCACATATCAGGATTGACAGCCAAACTAGTCCAACAAATGGTAGCTTAAGTTTAGGGGTTGTCATGTATTTTGGGTAAACCAGTGGTTGGACCACAGCCAGGTATCGCTCCACACAGAAAATGGTTTGAAAGAGTGGTCGACCCACAATTAAAGTACAGCACAGGTAAGTAGAGATAAGAATAACCACTTTCTTATTAAAGATTGAACCTAACAGAAAAACAATGATGGAGGCGTTAGCAATGACCTCAGCAGCTGACTGATTGAAAATGACAAAGTCTGGGGATTTAACACCTGTCGTTTTTCTTGCTAGCCACAGAATCCAGATGTTCAAAGGGAGCACGAAAGCAACATTCACAAGTGTAGAGAAGCCGGTGAGAACAACTCTAGGAAAGGAGTCCATGCACTCAAACAATGGATCACCAGAACAGTTGCTTTTAGCCTGGGAGGTGCAGTTGGAAAGAAAGTCAGTGGAGCCGTTCACTGCCATATTTTCTTAGTTT
>NW_026128438.1:0-9189 GCF_022985175.1 Labeo rohita
CAAACCTGTATAAATTTCTTTCTTCTGTTGAAGACGACAATTTTTTTTTAAGAATGTCAGCTGTCTAGTTACCAACGTTTGGAACAACATAAGGGTGAATAAATGATGACAGAATTTTCATTTTTGAGTGAACTATACCTTTAATACAATGTATATGTATGATTCTGAATTAAAAGTGTAATATTTCTATTCAAATGTTGTCATAAGTAGATGGAGACACATATATTATCAGAAATTAGAGCTGCACGATTAATCATTTAAAGATCATAATCTTGATCCAAACCCCACTTAATCTTATTCGTAAATGACTAACACCGCGTGACAGTTGTCATGGCGTGACAGCTAAAGTCTGTCTACACTAGATGTGACCAAGCGACCATTGAAAATCATTTAAAGGGGTCATCGGAAACTCATTTTTACAAGTTTGAACATAAATGTGTGTTGACAGTGTGTGTACACAACTACCATATAATGATATAAATTCACCCAGTGGTATTTTTTTTAATCTTAATATAGGAAAAATCCAATGTAATCAAAGTAATATGCCTTTTTTCAAATAAGGTCATTGTCAGCATCTTGTCGGTGTGATGTCGCACCGACCAAGTCCGCTCCCACGGTAGTTGATTGACATGACAGTCTTATCTTAAACCCACCCTAAATGAGCCAAGAGAGCGCTGAGAACAGTCCGACCACCATTATTGTTTGGACTCCAGTGCAGGGGAAGATGAGACTATCTCCGATTGAGCGATTGAGGTGTTCTGTTTGTTGGATGCAGTAATGCACATAGTAGCACTAATCATTTACTCCCGACATCTGAGCTGCTGAAGATGTAGAGGATTAACGTTACTTTTGTTTTTGAAGGAAATGCGCCCAGCAGCCTACATAAATGTGTCTATGTTCACGCGAATCATTTGTAATCTAGTTTCACCTACAGCAGAAGTGAGTATATGGGATTTATGCATCTTTGCAATTTGCCTTTTCTTAATAATGTGCTAGTTAGCAAGTTTTGTGGTTAAATGCGGCTAAAGTAAACATTACTGATCATCACCCCACAGAAGAGAGGGGTGGAATGGCAGAGCTCATTAGCGTTTAAAGGAACATGCAACAGAATGGCTCACTCTAAAAAGGGCTGATTTTGACATGGTAAAATGGGTGGGGTTTTTTTACGCTACCACTGAGAAATTTTAACCAAAGTATGTTATAGACTTCTCATTAAGACTCTAAAGAATCACATACGCGTGGAAAATGGGAACCCGATGACCCCTTTAAACTTTGTCAGTACGTCATTAATAAAACGAGGCATCAGTTTGCCAGCGGGGATTTGTCGTGTCGTGCCGCGCCGCATCCAGTGTAGACAATACATTAGTTGCATTTCCATCATGGATTTGCACAAAACTTTTGCGATGTTGTCGATAAAACAATGTTGCGAAATTACGGCAGTTTCATTAACCAATGTTAATGAAATAATGAGACTAAAACGTTGTCACACTCACGCACACACAAGGGGATGGAAGAGACGAGAGATGAGTAGCAATACTATTCAACCATTTATTAAACAACGTCTTTAAAAAAAGACAACAGCATTGAACAAGTAATGAGGCTCTTAACTGAGTGGTATTGGCAGATGTAGTAGTCCCAAAGTCCAGTAGTTGAGCCACGCCACAGCGTCGACGGAGAGAGCAACAAGGCTTGTGAACGGTAGACCAGACAATGTGACAATGGCAGAGAGTCCTGTTTTATAGGGCGTGGCTCAACGAGCAACAGGTGATAAGGATTAGAATTCGGGTGATTGTGAACGCGTGGGTGGAGCTACCGGGTGTGTGTCAGATGAGGGTGGCTGTGGTGAATGCCTGACACTACCCCCTCCTCCAGGGGCGGCTCCCGATGCCCCTACACGACGTCGAGGGCGACCTCGACCGCGAGGGGCAGGCTGATCTGGATGGTCGCGATGGAAGTCAGTGAGCAAGGTAGGGTCTAGGATGTCGTCCCGTGCGACCCAGGATCGTTCCTCAGGGCCATACCCCTCCCAGTCGACGAGATATTCCAGCCGGGCCCCCGGACGCCGTGAGCCCAGGATCTCGTGGACGGTGTATACGGAAGGTGGTTCCAAGATCTCCAGAGGAGGGGGCTCCACTTCAGCTCCCGGTGGTTCTGTGACAGAGGGATGATAAGGTTTTAGAAGGGAGACGTGAAAAGTAGGATGAATGCGATACCTGGGAGGGAGCTGAAGTTGGAACGTGACTTCGTTGATGCGTCTCAGGATCTGGAACGGACCAATGTAGCGGGGACTCAGCTTACGACAGGGTTGACGGAGGCGGAGATCCCGTGTGGACAGCCACACCATGTCCCCTGGGTGGAATTCGGGGGCAGGTCTCCGTCGGACGTCCGCAAAGCGTTTATGTTGTTGTACCGCCCGCTGCAGATGGATATGAGCTGAGTCCCACACTCTCTCGCTCTCTCGAAACCAGTGGTCTACCGCTGGAACATTAGAGGGTTCCTCCGTCCAGGGAAACAGGGGTGGCTGGTACCCGAGTACGCACTGAAATGGTGTTAAGCCGGTGGTATCTTGGCGCAAGGAGTTCTGTGCGTACTCGGCCCACGGGAGGAACCGGTTCCAGCAGTGTTGGTCCTTGTGACAGTATGCCCGGAGGTAACGTCCGAGTTCCTGGATCTTTCTCTGTCTGGCCGTTGGTCTGTGGGTGATATCCAGAAGACAGGTTAACTGAGACACCAAGTAATTTGAAAAAGGCTTTCCATACGTGCGAGATGAATTGAGGTCCCCGGTCCGACACGATCTCCTCGGGCAAGCCGAAGTGGCGGAAGAGCTGTTGGAATAGGGTCTCGGCAGTCTCCATCGCCGTAGGTAAACCCTTCAGGGGAAAAACTTGCACATTTTAGAGAACCTATCCACCATGACCAGAATGCAAGTGTTACCTTCGGCTGCCGGGAGATCGGTCACGAAGTCCACTCCTATGTGGGACCAGGGCCTCTGTGGTATGGGTAGTGGAACCAGTTTGCCTGTAGGAAGTTGGCGGGGTGAAGTAGACATGGCACAGACAGAGCAACTCTGGACGTACCTGATGGTATCCCGGCGCATACTGGGCCACCAGTAACGAGACTGGACGAGCGAGAGGGTCCGTTGGCTGCCAGGGTGTCCAGAGCCCGGAGACCGATGAGCTGTGTCCAGAAGGGTTTGACGTAGGGCGAGAGGAACGTAGATCTTGCCTTCTGGACATTCCGGCGGAGCAGCTTCCTGGAGAGTGGCGTTACGGATGTCCTCGTCTATCTCCCAGACAATGGGACTGATGATGAGGTTGGAGGGCACTATGGACTCTGGTTCAACGGATTGTTCGGGGGAATGGAGTCGGGATAGAGCGTCCGCCGAGATGTTCTTGGAACCAGGTCTATAGGTGATCTTATAGTTGAACCGTGTGAAAAACAGAGCCCATCTGGCTTGACGAGGATTGAGTCTTTTGGCCTCACGGATGTATTGGAGATTTTTATGGTCAGTGATGATGGTGAAAGGATGGTTTGAGCCCTCCAACCAGTGACGCCACTCCTCCAGGGCAAGCTTGATGGCAAGGAGCTCTCTATTTCCCACGTCGTAATTCTGCTCCGCCGGAGACAGCTTTCGGGAATAGAAGGCACAGGGATGGAGGAGTGGAGGCTCACCAACCGCTTGGGAAAGTACCGCACCGACTCCGGTGGTGGACGCGTCGACCTCGACCGTGAAGGGAAGTTCCGGATCTGGATGGTGTAGAAGGGGTGCGGTACTGAAAATCTTCTTTAGATGGAGAAAGGCTTCGTGGGCAGAGGGGTTCCAGCTGATGGATCTTGGTTTACCCCTCAGGAGGGAGGTTAACGGCGCCGTGATGGTACTGTAATCCTTTATAAATCTTCTGTAGAAGTTAGCAAATCCTAGGAAGCGCTGGAGTTCTTTGACGGTGAGGGGTTGAGGCCAGTCCTGTGTAGGGGATCTACAGAAGTCAATTTTGCTCAAAGGGAATCATTTAAGATTGAACAGAATCTCCGTATACAGCGGATCAATGAATCGGTCAGTGATTCATTGAGCGAGCCGTATAACATCAACACTGTACTGGATACTAATATCCAAAATATAGTGAAAACACTATTTCTTAGCACGGTAACAAGGTCGGCAGTTTAAGACATTAATTTATAAGCACAAAACACAAGATACTTCTCTTTTCAATATGAATAGGAATTTATTGGAAAAACCTAAGACATATAAACTAATCTAACACATAGACGCGCATTCACACATTCATACAAGTTGCAGAAAGAGAGAGAGATGAGGAAAGAATGAGTTTAGAAGAGTGAAAATGTGAAATCCCAAGTTTATAGCATACGTATATGCAATTGCTTAGACCTGAACAACCATCAATCATTTAATTAACCCTCGCGTTGAGTTTCTTAGTGAGGTTATTAAACGCTATATTAATGCACCAGTTCAGCTAGAATCTGGAGGTTGTACTTGCGTTGCCTTTGTGTTAAGGGGTTTCCTTTGATGACGTCGTTGCAGAAAGGGGTTCCCCAAGGTTGCTGATTGGTTGGAAGTCCGTGGTCGTTGGAGGTGATGTCTTGGGCGTTGGCTGGATGATGGAGTCGTGTACGCTGGTTGAAGTTTTGAGGCAGGCACGAAGTCTGAGACACGGCTTAGCGGCAAAACTTAACTTAGAACACGAAACTCTCAACGGAAAGAAAAGATTAAAGTAAAAGAAAGAAATGTGACGGTCTCCTCATGTTTTCGTTAGAGGAGTGGCTGGCGTGCAAGCCAGGAAGCGTTCAAAGAACGCAAAAAGCAGCGGCAAATTATGGCAAAAAGCATGGCTAAAAGAGATGGCACGAAGCACAAACTAAAAAGCACAAGCTAAGAGCCTGACTAAAAGCAATGGTTAAACCAATAGCTAAAAGCTAAAGCTAAAAGCTAAAAGCATGGCTAGGAGCGATGGAAATAGCTAAAAGCAAAATTTGATGGTGTCCTGTGGTTTTAAACTCAGCTTTGGACACATCCCAAAATGGTGTCTTGACCAATTAGATGTTGTCTTAACTCAGGATATTGCTATGTTTCTCCTCCCAAAACATAAATCAGCATGTTATCTTATCAGTCACATGGTCAGAATTTTCCCGCTCTTGCAGAGTATAATTTGGCCATGATTCCTATAACATGAATACAACACATTTGACAATGAATTGATTGGTGGAAACATTCAAAGCATGAATTTTCAAACTCATACATACCAAACATGAATATAAACCCTTAAGCTATTCAATAGTTATTAAAAAGGACATACACAACGAGTGATTAGAACATAATAGACAAATGTGTGGGTGGCATACATAGCAGGGAGTTATGCAATGGTCTGATGTTCATTCATATGTCCTTTTAAGCATCGTTTTGGTGCATATTTAGGTAAAATGGACAGTCTCTGCCATTCTGTGAACTAAGGGCATGTTCCAAGGAACAAAGGAATTTAGAAGAAACTTGGTCTGGTTCTTGTCTTGGGGTGGGGAGCACCACCCAACAAAGTTTCCTCATGTGATGGTCCTGATGGGCTGCATCTTTGACCATTAATCTTGGGTTTCTCGCCCCAGTATTGATAATCTCCTTCCTGAGATGGGATTATCAATAATTGTGTTCTTTTGTTTTAATGTTGCAAGTTGTTCAAAGCTGTGAAAGTTAGTTGGTTAGGCTTACTTCAGGCTGGCTGGCGCCAGGGTATCCTGGACAGATTTATGACGTGGTTCTGGGCCCCTTTGTGGAATTTGGCTCTTTGGTTTCAACCAAATGTTCTGATCGAATCTTCCATTTGTCTGATTCGCTCTGATACCCTACACCTGGATGGCGGATACTTTCCCCTGGTCCATTTGCACGCCCTCGGCCGATATGATGTGACCCAGGAAGTGTACTGATGGACGGTGGAACTCACATTTCTCCAGTTTGAGGTACAGACGGAACTCTCTGAGCTTGTGGAGGACCTGCTGGACGTGGTGGCGATGTTCGGCCATGTTCCGGGAGTAAATCAGGATGTCGTCGATGTAGACAATAACGAACCGGTGAAGGAACTCCCGGAACACCTCGTTCATAAACGTTTGGAAGACGGAAGGGCTGATGGAGAGGCCGTACGGCATGACCCTATATTCATAGTGGCCGGTAGGTGTTACAAATGCCGTCTTCCATTCGTCTCCCGCACGGATACGAACGAGGTTGTACGCACTCCGCAGGTCCAGCTTCGTGAAGACTTGGGCTCCACGAAGCTCTTCGAGGGCGGCTGGGACCAGAGGGAGCGGATAGGGTTGCTGGATGACTTGGGAGTTGAGCTGACGGTAATCGATGCAAGGCCGTAACCCCCATCCTTCTTGCCCCACGAAGAAGAAGGAAGCGGCTGGTGAGGTTGAGGGTTGGATGAATCCCTGAGCGAGGGCCTCCGAGATGTATTCCTCCATCGCCTGGCGCTCCGGGATGGACAGAGGATAAACTCGCCCCTTGGGGAGCTGGGCCCCTGGCAGCAAATCGATGGCACAATCCCATGGCCAATGTGGTGGTAACTGGGTGGCTGCTTGTTTGCTGAACACATCCTGGAATGCCATGTACTCAGCTGGGACCTCCGGAGCAGAGTCCTGATCCGGACTCTCAATCCGAGTCGAAGAGAGGAAGAGGTGATCGGCAGAAGGTCGGGGTATCTTGACCAAGCAGTGTTGATTACAGTAGTCACTCCAGTGCAGGATGTCACATGGGTCCCAGCTGAGTTCTGGATGGTGTTGCTGCAGCCATGGACGTCCCAGGATGATGCTGGCGGTGGAATCCTCCAGTACCAGAAATCTGATGTCCTCCGAGTGAAACAGACCAATTTGCAGAGTGATGATGGGTGATGAATGTCGTATTTTCCCACGCCCCAGTGGTTTTCCTTGGATAGTTTTTACAGTTAGCACGTGACGATGGGGTAGAGGAGTCAGTTGTAGTTGCTGCAGACATTCCTGAGAGATGAAGTTGCCTGAGGAGCCGGAGTCAACCAGCGCAGAAACAGATAGCGAAACATTAGAAGTATGCAATGTCACGGGTAGTAATGTGAGAGAAGATATTTCCACCTCTGTAAAGAGGGCCCCCACTACGGGGCGTGGGGGTCTGATGGGGCATTGACGGAGGAGATGACCAGGTTGTCCACAGTATAAGCATAATCCATTTGCGATCCTGCGGTTCCGTTCGGTGCGTGATAGACGAGTGGAGTCAATTTGCATGGGTTCTGGTACTGGATGACAAGCAGCCACCGAGGCAGGCTGAGGAGCGGTAATGGGTGGCTGGCAGGCGGCTAGGTTCTGGGCAACCTTGGTGGTTCGTTGTAGAAAGGCCTCTAATCCAATGCTGTCGTCATATAGCGCCATAGCCGCTCGAAGATCGGGATTGAGGCCTTGTCTATAGGCTCCAAGCAGCGCTTTCTCATTCCATCCACTAGCCGCCGCCAGCGTACGGAAGTGCAGAGTGTAGTGGTTCACCGAGGAAGTGCCCTGCTGTAGCCGGAAGAGTTGATCCGATGTAGCGAGTTCTCCTGTTGTAGTACTAAAAACTTCGGCGAAATGATTTGTAAACTGTTCGTATGAATGGATGATAGGATTGTCAGCATTCCAGATAGCTTTAGCCCACTGCAGGGCCTTACCGGTCAGGAGGGAGATGAGAAACGCCACCTTTGTGTCCTCGGATGTAAACTGTAGTGGTTGCATTTTGATGAAGAGATCCACTTGAAGCAGAAACCCACTACACTCAGCCGCCTCTCCCGCAAAGGTTGCGGGCATGGCCATGGGAGATCCTGAGATGGAAGGCGGCGTCGATGGATGTTGAAATGCCGCCTTCAAGGCATTCACCAACACGGAGAACGGGTTAGTAATGGCGGGTGTTTCGGTGCTCATGCTGTGTATTTCTTGTTGTCGGTCCGGTCTTCTGTCACACTCACGCACACACAAGGGGATGGAAGAGACGAGAGATGAGTAGCAATACTATTCAACCATTTATTAAACAACGTCTTTAAAAAAGACAACAGCATTGAACAAGTAATGAGGCTCTTAACTGAGTGGTATTGGCAGATGTAGTAGTCCCAAAGTCCAGTAGTTGAGCCACGCCACAGCATCGACGGAGAGAGCAACAAGGCTTGTGAACGGTAGACCAGACAATGTGACAATGGCAGAGAGTCCTGTTTTATAGGGCGTGGCTCAACGAGCAACAGGTGATAAGGATTAGAATTCGGGTGATTGTGAACGCGTGGGTGGAGCTACCGGGTGTGTGTCAGATGAGGGTGGCTGTGGTGAATGCCTGACAGACGTAGGCAACTATTTTAACAGATGCAGCATGGAGAGCTGGTGTAAATCCATTTGTTTTAAAAAGCAAACTTAACATCTTATCTTTTTGAATCCTGATTACGAGACGATGAGCCACAAAGCAATAAAAGCAATAAAAACACCCTTTCTCATGCTTAAAACAAGGTGTCTGCAAATCAGAGTCTGAAACAGTCACTTGGACAACGTTGTCTTACACCACTTCACAGTTGATAAGTAGAAAGAGAATTTTTGATTGACATTGCAGTCATTTATTATGTTCTTTAATATAATATTACAACAACATCAGCTCATTTTGTGCATCATGTCATTTCTACTTCATTACACATGCGCAAAACTTTTCTAGTTCAGTTATCAATTTGATCAAGTGTTTACATGTCCTATGTAATGGATTAGAAAAGGTTTGTCCTACCTTTCTAAAGTAATTGAAATTGAAATCGGTGTGAGCATTTTTATTTCGATTGAGTTGTTTACATGGAGTTTTTTGCAATACAGTTCTTCATGTCAATGTACCTACTGATCCAATAAGAGTGGGCAGTTGTCATGTGTAGGAATAAAACAGTGTCACACTTTTTCAACAGCACTTGCAAAGTTTAGTTTGGATATAATCACTGATGTCTACAGTAGGTATCAGAATAGAGCAAATCATTTGAAACAAAGTTAACAATTCAGATAAAGATTATATCAGTGACTTTACACCAGTAGGTGCTGACAAGTGACTGTTAAACACATGTATTTGTCATTGAATCATTCAAGAGATTCTTTAACAAACACAGATTCATCCAGTAATGAAACTATATATATTTACGAGTCATTTAATCATTAATTCAAACAATAAAAAAA
>NW_026128439.1:0-9186 GCF_022985175.1 Labeo rohita
TATTGAGATTAAATGTTATAATTTAAAAATGTAGATAAAATTATATTTTGTTATTGGTGTTATTATTATTATTATTATTATTATTATTATTAACAACAACAACATATTATTTTTAATTTATTTTAAATATACCAATAAACAACTCAAAATTTGACATTACTAGTCCCTGCTGAAAAATCCAGCATAAAGCAGCATGGATTCCAGGCTGGTTTATGCTAGTTAGTGTTTTTGCTTGAATATTGTGGCCACGGATTTGCGGGGTTTTTTTTTTCATCTCCTACAGGTAACTTGCAGGACCCTGTATGTTATGCTAAATTAGTTTTAATCGTTTAACCAACACAACTTCTTGTCTCCACTGGCAACACCAACAATTTGTGTGGATTGCAAGTGATGTCGCAGAGACATGTGCAGGTGGTGATTGTGAGTGACACTGTAATTAAGTAATCTTGTCTTCACCACCTGGCTACTGTTGTAAAATGTTGAGAGATTCAATTAAAAAAATAAATGAATAACTATAATAAAGTAAAAATAAAATCAACTGCAAGTGACGTCACTTCCGGAAGTGCAGGTGCATGTCTGCAGACCCTTCTTGAGGCGAGGCGCATCTCAAACGAGCCTAATATGTGGTTCGAACGATGGAGACTCACAGAGATGCGACCGTGTTCGGGAACATTGTCAGTTTCCTTGTTGCGGCTGTTATGTATTTTTCACTGAGAACATTATATTATTGTTGAGAATATAAATAGTATTTTTATTCAATACGTATTGCATAACATAAGTATAGAGTAACAGAAATCAATGTGTTGAAAATGATTTTGCAGTACAGTAAAAATACAATTTTAAAATGTACTTAATTGTAATTTATAATAGTTATTTACAAAAAAATAATAATTAGCTGATTTGAATATCATAGCACTTACATCTTGTTTCTCTTTTGTTGGCTGAATTGCTTCTGTTGTCCTCATTTGTAACTTGCTGTGGATAAAAGTGTCTGTTATGATTAAATGTAAATATTTTGATGTAATCAGTTTCCACAAAAGATTTGAGTATAGTGATCTTAAATGGTTTTTACTGTACACTAGAACAGGGTTTTCAAACCCCCAGTGGTAGGGGGCTCAATAAAAAATGTTTAGAGAAAAAAAAACATTACAATTCTAAAAATAATAAGATTAAAATAAGTATTTTTTTTTTTTTTTATCATTTTAAGATATGTAAATGTACATTAATACAAAAAAGCAAACAAGTAAATAATAATAATAATAATAATAATAATAATAATAATAATATATGGGGGATGTGGCATATAAAAGTTTGAAAACCCCTGTACTAGAACAAATCAAACAGGGGCCAGAACTTGCATGTACCTTTTAAAAACACTGGTTGCACTCTTTACAATACACACTGTATAATTAAGTGTTTTTTTTTTTTTTATTATATTTGTGCATTATTTAGTTAATGTCAGTGTTGATTAATGTTGAGTTCTCACTTGTCTTTTTCCTTAGGTTGGAGAAAGAAAAAGGTACAAACATGGATAGACGTAGTCTTAGAAAACAAGCAGGGAAAAGGGTGAGTTCTTTCCGTGCTTTCTTTCCTGATGAAATGCAGATCACTGGAGCTGCAGAGAATGACACTATGAATATATCAGAGGAAGACCAGAATCAGGGTGATGAGGGTCAGACATCACAAATTTGTGACAGTGAAGATGACTCACAGAGTGATTATGACATAGAAAATGTCTTTGTGTGACTGGGCAGTTCATTTCAGGGTGTCTTTAGTAGCTTTGACTGCACTTCTGGCCATCTTGAGGGTTCATCATCCTTTCCTACCAAAGGATGCCAGAACTCTTCTAAATACCACTACCTCCTACAGCATCCAAGTTGTTGCTGGTGGTACTTACCACTACGTTGGAATTTTGAAAGCTTTTGCAAAAAGCATGAAACGCATCTGGTTTCACATTCCAGACAGACATGAATTTAAATTGCAGCTGCATGTAGATGGTCTACCTCTGTTTAACAGTTCCTCAGTACAGTTCTGGCCGATCCTTGACTTGCTACAGGGTGTTGTGAAAAAGCCAGTTGTCATTGCTTTGTTTTGTTGTGTCTCAAAGCCAAGTTGTCTGGCTGCATACTTGAAAGATGTTGTCAGTGAGTTGCAAGAACTAAGCAAAGCATTTGTTATCAAAGGGAAACAGTGCTTCTTGAAGGTCACCTCTGTCATCTGTGATTCGTCAGCAAAAGGTTTCATTAAAGGAGCAAAAGGTCATACTGGTTACTGTGTCCAAACAGGTGTTTATCTTAAACACAGGATGACATTTCCAGAAGTCAATAGCCCACTTCAGACAGATCATTCTTTTGAAATGATGTCCGATGAAGACCATCATGTGACAAAGTCACCATTAACCGATGTAGGTATAAGCATAGTGTCATGTTTTCCACATAATTACATGCAACTTGTCTGTCTTGGGGTAGTACGTAGACTTCTGGATTTATGGATTGCATCAGGGCCTTTGCTCTGCCGCTTGTCTTCTCATCAGATGGAGCTTATCTCTAGTGCACTCGTAGACTTAAGAGGTTTCAGAGTCCAAACAGCTGATAAAAACATCACAATAATCCACAAGAAATCCACACTACTCCAGTCCATCAGTTAACACCTTGAGAAGACAAAAGCTGCACATTTGTAAGTCATAAATTTTACAGTTTTGGACTGTTTCTGCTTGATTTGTGCAGATTTCTCTCCGGACTTTTCACTGGAGGAAGCATTATTATGAATTATGGACTCATATTTCAGCAACGCTTTTAAGTTAAAAATGTTTTACTGATGGATTTGAGGATTATTGTGATGATTTTATCAGCTCTTTCACTGCAAAAGATCCACTGGTAAACAAGTGATATAAAGCTACATTTTTTCAAATCTATTCCCATGAAGAAACAAACTCATCTGCGTCTTGGGTGGTCTGCTACAGCAAATAACATATACCATACTAAAACTCTGGAAGTCCACTTCCAGAATAAGATAATTCATGTAATGTGTGATCACAGCACTCTGTGGTTCATTATTAAAATATTTTGTCCACTCAGCAGTATAACAGACCATTGTTAGGCTCAGCAATGTGTTTCCTATGTGAAATACTACATTTTTGTCTAATTGAGTGATCCTGAAGAAATGTTGAAAAAATGAAATGAAACTGTACTTTACAGACAGATATGAAGAGGGAAGGAGGAAGGTTAAAGAGGCAGAGACCTGGTCAGACCTCCAGTCAGACGCAGAAATGTCTGGACAGAAACCACCAAGGTGGAAAATGTACGGATATTTGTTTATCACGTCACTGGTGCTATTCCTTGATGCTTTCAGGCTGTATTAAAAATACCTATTTTCTGGAAATTTTGTAGAATGTAGCAAGAATTCAGCAATTTAAAATTTTTCGTTTCATTTTGATGAATTTCATTTTTTGTTAAAATAGGAAGAGTGTTGGGATTGGCCCGCCTGGAGGTTATTTACTGGACTCGTGAACTTCTTCCACCTGCTCCCACTGTAAACCTCCCTGCAGTCATGCCAAACAACACTTTCCCCCCTGTTCCCACCACCATTTTGCCAACAGCAGCACCACCAGCACCACAAGGGATGTATACAGAGATGCTGCAAAGCTGCCATGTGAGTGAATTTTTTTGCTTTCAGTTTGATTTTCTTTTGTAAGTATTTAATTTGTAGGACTTTTTCCTCTATTCACTTAAAACAGTTTTCTTTTATAGCTTGCAGGGTTGTCAGACGTTCCGAATTTCCCCCCCAGCAATCATCAGAACCAGGTTGGTCCAACAGTGATTTCCACTCAGTCATCTTACTACATGTTTATTGGTCATTAATAAGACTGATGGAGTTTTGTTACAGCATTGTAAAGTATTGTAAATGTCTTTATCATAGCCCTGCTGAGGGAGGTTTTAACTAAATTAGAGACGGTGCTGGACCAACAATCCACCATCCTCAGATTGCTGCAGCTTTTGGATATTGAGGAAGGCTCGCTGCCTCTGCAAAACCTTCCACAACTGCTTAGCCTGGAGCAAAAGATGCTGCAGAGCCCAAAAAAACTGGTGAGATTTTTTCTCTTTCTTTCTTTTTTTTTTTAAACAATTGTTTGCACAATTACACAGCTACTAATTTTTTTTTTTCAAACTGATACACATAAACCAGGGCTTTAATGACATGCTCTCTGGAATCAATATTGTCAAAATTCTTGTGTGCTGAATTTATACGCAGTTGACCTATTAGCAGCTACGCTAAACTGAGGATCATTTTTCATTGCTTTGAGACAATATGCATTCAGTTTTTACTTCTTTCAAATTACATGAATTCTCTCCTCTCTCAGATGCAAAAACCATCAAACATCATACAGGTGATATTACAGTTTACTTGCTCTTTTCAAAACTGATAAGTTCAAAGCTGACATAATACAAGATTGAATAAGACAGACATTTGCTATATTTCTAAAGTAATACCATACTGAAATCTATTCCAAATCTTAAAAACATACAAAAATATATTACCAAAACTATTTATTACTGCTGAACATTTACACACATGGCTTCAAACTAATATTTTTCCACACCTGCCAATGCCCGGAGACTTGAGAAAATTTACCGGCCATTAAATTTACTGGCTATGATACAATATGTGCATTATTTCATGAAAAACAGGCTGAACGAATTGAGGAAATCGAATTTCAATTCTTCTTGTTATAATTCATTTGTTCTTCTATAATTATTATTATTTAATCAATCTGAATATTATAATAATTATATATAATAATTTAAAATAAGATATAAAATAATATAATTATTAATTATAAAATGTAACAAATATGTGAAGAATTGTCATTATTGCCCTAAATATTAGCTTTGTCATTTTACTGTTGTAATTATAATAATACTGATCTTAAATAATATTTGAATATCTGATATTAAAATATTTCATATTAATAATATATTCATGAATCAATTTGAATATTATAGTAATTATTAATATGAATGTAAAATAATATATAATATAAATTAAAGTAGTACAATTCTTAATTAATTATAAAATTAAATGAAGAATAAAGAACTTTTCATTGCGGAATATTATAATCATGATTAGTGCTGGGCACATCCAAAATAAAAGCTTTTGTTTACATTATATATGTCTGTGTACAGTAGGGATGTCACAATACTCGATATAATACCGAACTGTTCGGTACGACATCCATGCTTCAATACGCACTGGTGAATTGCAGTTTTTCGGTTCTGCATTTAAATAATTTCCTTGTTTTATTTCTCTCAGAATTTGCTGTATGTGTGCCCGCGATTTCATGTGCTGAAATGATGAAACGCTTCCCCGCTTATTTTTGAATAAGCAACACAAGCAGAGCATCTTCCATTCTAATGACATGCAATGATAAGCCTTTCTAAACCTGTTGTCCAACAAAAGTTATAAAAACAAAAGTTATAAAAAACATTTGAACTTGTTTTTAATTCACAACATCAGTCGAGTGTTTGAAATAACTTCCTTGTGTGATCTGATGTGGATTCTTATCACAGAATGAGGCAGACAGTAAATTCTATACTCATATTCAAAGTATGTCGATTAGTAATGGCTTATGAAAATACCCGAGATGGCTTGAAGAACACAGATAAACCATATATTATTGCACACGAGTGTTTATTGTCCTTATGTGACTTTTCTTGTCTTTATCGGAGCCGGTTTCTCCCACCCTTCATCAGCACACAGACTCTGGACTTGGATGACGTTAGACTTTATCTGATGCCTGCACACAGAGCAGTAGGAGACAAAATGGAAGTTCAGCAATTTTGTATTTCCACCCACAGCAGTTCTCCATCGCTCTGCTGCTCTTGATATAACAGTAAACACTGTGGTATTATAAACAAAACAGACAAAAATAAAACAGGAATCTGAAATATGGTAATTTCTCCATGACGATTAAACAGATTTTAACAATTCAGTATTCTTTTCCTTCTGTTTTTTTCTTTTCTTCTTAAACTTATGGCATTGTGATCGTATAAGATATTTTTAAATCAAACAGGAATAACAAGAATAGAAAGACTGTATATCAAGGAAAGGAGAGTATGAGACACATAAATTACATAGCTTACGTCATCCATTTTATAGAACACATGTATGAGAAGTTAATGAAAATATCATGAAATTTCTTAGTAAAACCATGAATTAAGTGCTTTATAAAACACAGTTAGCACAAAACATTTACCTAATACAGAAAATGCAGTACTGAATAAACAGTGAATTCGTAAACACTATATAATAAAGAAACAATTACCTGCACACAGAGCAGGAGACAAAATGGAAGTTCAGCAATTTTGTAGTTTCACCTATTCAGCTTCATTCATTCACTTCATTCAGCTAATGCTTCAGCATTACTATTAAAACTGTGAAAACTGAGCAGTGTTCATTTAACACTGGGGATTTTACTGTGTAACCATGTTACCAGTAATGTGTTTTTAAATCATTTATTAAAATTAATTTGGTAAATAGTCTTGGTGTTTAACTACAAACACAAACTAAGAAACATGATCTATAACACATACACAAGTTTTGTTGTGGCCTTGCTGGGATCATACCAGCACCCAAAACACAACAAATGCTGCTCCACCAGCACACCAGCATCCCAAACTGATCCCAGCATGAAAACATCCCTAATGCTGGATTTGTCAGCAGGTGTTACTACATTGACTAATTAATTAAACATGAATTGTGCAACAAGAGAAACTTAATAGAACGGAACTGAAATTCAAATTAAATGCAGAAATATAAAATACATATTTAATTATTTGTAATTATAAATATAAGTATATAGATACAGTAGTGTGCAAACATACACCTGTGGACACTCTGGAGTCAAAACTCAGGCCGTCATGTTGATCTGTGAAGGGCTGACGTCCACACACCGTCCTGTACATCACGACGCCCAGAGACCAGACTGTTGTTGTCTCGGCCTCATATTCAAAGTCCACAAAGTATTCAGGAGGGCAGGCGTATCCTGTTCATTAAAAAGCAAGAGATATTCAGGTTACAAAAGTCACCAGTAACTTGACCAATTGACACAAATCTGCTCTTCACTAGTATTAAATCACATCTCATTCATTGCAATGGCAACACAAAAAGCAAACTCACCTATAAATACACCCTTATAGCCGCCGCTTTTGGTGATTTCACCGCAGATGAAGTCGATCAGTTTGACCTGATCGTGGTGGTGTTGATCACATATTTGTCCAGACAGTGTTTCGCTCCGAGCACCACTTGGTACTTCAGTCCTCGTGCCTGTGATTCACTCAGCATTTCTCTGAAGACAAATTTGAACTAGTGCTGTCAGTCAATTAAATTTTGTAAATGAATTAATTACGATGTTTCAAAGATTATTTAAAGTTATTTTTGTGTTAAATGAGAAAGTATTAAGTAGACTTTACAAATTGGAGCTTTAGAAATAAATATTTAGTTTGATTCAAAATATAATTTATTACACATAAGCATTTAGGCTGCAACGGCCAAATGAAAACTATGAAACATCAAAGAAGATCACTGGAGAAACATCTCAGTATTTTTTGTTCATACGATGAAATTAACTGGAAACCAAAACAGCTTTTGTTACCAACAGTCTTCAAAAGAAAGGTTCGAAACAACATGAGGGTGAGAAATGACAACAATTACAATTATTTTTTTTTTTCCGGTGAACTACCCTTTAATGTTTTTATTTTTCTTCTTCTTTTTTTTTTTTTAAATGAAATTAAATGAAATGTTTGCTCCTGAGGAGTCACAGACCGGGCTGAAGATCAGCTGAATCTGTGTGGGGCTCTGGAGGATGTGGAGCCACTTTGCTGTGCTTTTTGGTTTCATAGTCTGCCACGTTCTTCTGAAGAATGAACAGAAGGCTTTCTTTTTCTTTTTCACTTTGATTTGTTTTTCTAAAAATGCAAAAACAGAAATAGAAGAGTTAATTGCCACCAGATATTAGAAGTCAAACACTGAGGCCAGATCCCAAGAGTTCACAATTTTTTGACATCAAAAAGAACAAACATGCTGTAAAGGAATCAGCGGCTTTTTTGGTTACTCTATGAATCCAGACCCTTCTCACTCTAAATATATTATTAATTTATTGTATTTCTTGTTCAGTTTTACATTCATAAATGCTAATTTTCAAAGAAAGCTCCTCCCTTTTAGTTTTTAGGAAAGATTTTCATGTGTAAACTGTTTAAGAACATCTAATAATTTAATTGCATGTAAGACTCTTTCATGGTGTGATTCTTATAAGCTAAAACAGTATGCTTTGGATTAATGTATGTAAACCTCGTTGTCTTTTGTTCTTATTCTGTCTTTGTCTTTGTATTTGTTGTTCTGTTGTTGCATAATAATAATAATAATAATAATACATCCCCAAAGAGCATAGATATTTCTTTAAAGAAAACACGTATAATTAATAAAACATATGTCAGAGGCATTGTGGGTTTTATTCTTGTTGAAATACACATTTCAGATATGCTGTCTAACTGCATGCTGAAAGTAACTACCAACAAAAGAGTCTGTAGCACATATAAAATGTGACACTGTCTTAAAAGGCAAAACAGACATGTTTGATATTGAATTTTAGAGGTGACAGAAAACAGTCAAACAAACCAATAAATGAGTTTTCATACTTTTATTTCCTATTTATATAATGCATATTTTTCGACATACATTAATTACTTTATACATCTATTTCCATGTCCCAGCAGACCCACAATGTCATAAGACATTGATATTTGGTTAAGTTTTGGTTGTGATGTCAGGCAAATGTCATTTCAACGTCTAATGTCAGTGTTAATTTAATGTCAAATAGAGACATCAGCTGACACAGATATTTTGATATTTTTTTGTGTTGTGTTGTAAAGTAACCAAAATCCATCAAGCCAACATCAATTTGACGTCAAATACTTGCACACAAATATACAAATATAACATGTGCAAATGTATTAAAATAACATTGACCAAACAAAAAAAATGAATGAAAAACCAAGATACGGGCAAAATTTTGTCCACCTGCCACATGCATTTTTCTCTGGCCCAGGCTGATCAAAAAAAGCCCAGCTGAATGGAAACCTGCCGAAACTGGCAACACTGTTCCTGGTTCTGTGTTTGTCTGCAAGTCTG
>NW_026128440.1:0-29390 GCF_022985175.1 Labeo rohita
TCCACAATCTTAATATAGATCAATGAAGGTGTGGAGGACATTATTACAGAGGAATGCATTGCAGAATGCATCAGGCGGCAGGACACAATATTTAAAACTGTGCAGGAAAATGTGAGAAATGTGCAAGGCAGAGTTAAGAAACGGAAACTGGAGAAAGGGATGTCAGTTGACATTCAAGTTGGAGACCGGGTCCTGCGGCAGAATATCAGGAGCAGGCAGAGAAAGGGGGGCAAGCTGGACCCAGATTATTTGGGTCCATATACTGTTGTAAGAGTGGAAGGGAAATCTATTGATGTGGTCGATGATGAAGGGAAAGAAATTCCCAAAATTAACATCGACCACTTGATTCATTTTTTGGAGGATCATCCTCCATAAGTTCGCAAGTTTTCCCCACCTGCCACTGTACATTCAGACCCTCATGTCCCTCCAAAACATCTCCAGTCCCCTGCTCTGCAAGCACCTCTTAAATTCATGTCTTTTCTCCATCCTGTTACCCTGCCCTATACACATCTTTCCTTGCAGCACAT
The DNA here is from genome assembly GCF_022985175.1 of Labeo rohita. Taxonomy (NCBI): domain Eukaryota; kingdom Metazoa; phylum Chordata; class Actinopteri; order Cypriniformes; family Cyprinidae; genus Labeo; species Labeo rohita. Next base: position 528 of record NW_026128440.1, read on the forward strand.
ACCAATTTCCCTCACTGTTCCTTTTTCTGTGCCCATCCCTCATGTCGGAAATCATCCTGCAACACGGTATTCTGTTCTCTTTAATCACACGCCTGCTGGTCAGCCATTTTCGAAATCCATTTCTGCTGCATGCCTTGACTCCCAGGCTATCTCCAGTTCTGCCACCCAGTGTGCTCCACCATCACCTGGCCTTGCACCTCAGCCTACCTCCAGTCCTGCCACCCAGTGTGCTCCACCATCACTTGGCCTTGCACCTCAGCCTACCTCCAGTCCTGCCACCCAGTGTGCTCCACCATCACCTGGCCTTGCACCTCAGCCTACCTCCAGTCCTGCCACCCAGTGTGCTCCACCATCACCTGGCCTTGCACCTCAGCCTACCTCCAGTCCTGCCACCCAGTGTGCTCCACCATCACTTGGCCTTGCACCTCAGCCTACCTCCAGTCCTGCCACCCAGTGTGCTCCACCATCACCTGGCCTTGCACCTCAGCCTACCTCCAGTCCTGCCACCCAGTGTGCTCCACCATCACCTGGCCTTGCACCTCAGCCTACCTCCAGTCCTGCCACCCAGTGTGCTCCACCATCACTTGGCCTTGCACCTCAGCCTACCTCCAGTCCTGCCACCCAGTGTGCTCCACCATCACCTGGCCTTGCACCTCAGCCTACCTCCAGTCCTGCCACCCAGTGTGCTCCACCATCACCTGGCCTTGCACCTCAGCCTACCTCCAGTCCTGCCACCCAGTGTGCTCCACCATCACTTGGCCTTGCACCTCAGCCTACCTCCAGTCCTGCCACCCAGTGTGCTCCACCATCACCTGGCCTTGCACCTCAGCCTACCTCCAGTCCTGCCACCCAGTGTGCTCCACCATCACTTGGCCTTGCACCTCAGCCTACCTCCAGTCCTGCCACCCAGTGTGCTCCACCATCACTTGGCCTTACACCTCAGCCTACCCCCGGTTCTACCACCCAATCGATCATACAGTCTTCCCCCCAAATACAGTGTTCTTCAGAGATGTGTTGTATGTATTCTCCTTCATAATTTAGATCTCCTACATGTAAATAACATTTGTTTGAGATTTTTCTCCTCTATCGTTCTGTAGTGTTGCAAGACATATGGGCAGGCAAAATTGGTGGGAAACTGTGCAGCAAAGTTGGCCCATACAAACTTTTTACCTGGGATTTGGAACGCCTCAAACCTGGGGAGAAACTGGAAAGTGAGGTTGGTGCTTCAATTTCATCAGTTTCTAATTCAATTCTCATTCTACATCTTTTCTCAGATATATATATATATATATATATATATATATATTAGGGATGGGACAATACATCGATTCGTGGATCGATTCTGGAATCTTCCGAATGCATTGCCATTCTCTTTGGAATCGATTCTGAGCTTAGATTTTAACAACAGATGGCGCTCTAATCTAGTTTTTTATCATCACTCTCAAATGCTCATGAAGAAGAATGCTGAAGGGGACTTGTGCGTTTGGCTGAGTCATGTAATTTCACCTCGGCTCAGAATGCTTTTATGACTAGATTATTGTAAACACAGCCAACTGTGAACACCCTTGGAATTTGCTTAAACCTTTTCAAATTGTATAAATGATTATTTTAGGTTCAAGCAGGGTTGCCAACCTTAAGTTCAGCTTGGAGTGAGATTTTTTTGTTTGTTTGTTTTGGCAATCTCGATTCCATATCTATTTATATGTATATAATATATAAATAAAACAATATAAGGGGAAAAGGGGATAAAAATGCAGCTGAATGCCTTTTTTGTACCATTTTAAACTTGGTTTAAATTGAGTATTTGCTTGCATTCATTGTGTGTTATCATTAAAAAGGATGCAAGTTATTAACTTTTTAAATTTCACATTTAAAAATATAGTGTTTAATCTTTTTTAAATATTTATTCAATTTAAAAACTTAAAAGCAAGCAGGTATGACCTGCAATATTCTAGATACATGTATATTTACTAAAGAGCCATACAGGTACCTAGTGGGTAAACCATGGCATTACAAATATGTTTTTTTTTCTGACCACAAAATTACTCTAATTTGCTTCTTTGCATTGGAATGTAAAACCCTTTTCTCTATTTAACCTTGGTGCTTATTTTTATATTTATTTTATTTTATTTTTTAAAGTCATTAATGGACCATAATTATTGGACAAATAGAATTTAGTACTAAATGATCTCCTTAAAATATTAAATATATATTATTGCACTAAAAACATGCATGGTCACATTATAAGTAAGCAATACCTGAGGGTAACCCTTACGAAAATTAACCACGGTTTTATTATAGTAAAAGTGTAGCAACCATGTTTTTTGGTGCATTGATTACCATTTGTGTTACCATAGTTTGACTACAAATACCATGGTTAAACTATATGGTTAGTGTAGCAAGACCATGGTTAATTTGTGGTTACCATGGTTTAACTATAGTAACCATGTTTCTTTGGTTTTATTTGTAATAAAACCATGTTTAATTTTTGTAAGGGTTGCCTCTCCATCACTCTCCAGAATAAAATTATACTGTAAATGTCATCGACATAAAAATCAATTAATAGTATGCTGTAATGCTTACCAAAAATTGCAAATACCTGTATATTGAAGCTATCTTCTCTATCCTATTTAAACAGATTCAAATATACTGTCAATGCTGGTTTCACGTGAATCCGTGAATCACGTCACGACGTGGCGGCGACGCCGGTGAGATCAAAGCTTGTCGCAGCTCTGTTTTACAATGGCTCTGGCATTAAAAGCACTACATTTTACGATTTACGCCACATTAAGTGCGCTAAAACGATATTTATCGTTTGAATTTAGCATTAAAACTTACAACATTTGAAAGCTGACTTTGTTTTAAATCGCAAGCAGGGTTGCCAATTTGGCGTGAGATTTACATGGGCAGAGTGAGAGCGTGAGACAGAGCCTGAAAGCGTGTGTCTCACGCCAAATGCATGAAAGTTGGCAACCCTGTTCAAGTGTATGTAAGGATTTGGACCAAGCAGAGCACTGCTGTTTCTAAAGCAAGCAGTGCCTTCTGCTGTTCAAAACTAAGCTCAGAATCGATTTGAGAAAGAATCGCGATGTGTTCGGAAAATCTCGAATCGATGCTGAATCATTTCTCGATTCGCGTTGCAACGATTTATCGTCCCATCCCTAATATATATATGTATATGTATGTATATATGTGTATGTATGTGTGTGTATGTATGTATGTATGTACTGACACATAGTACATCTCCATAAAATACTTTTACTTCAAACTCGCTAAATTCCAGTCTCAGCCCAATCAGAAGTACCAGTACTTACTTAGAAACCTATACAAAGTAGCCAGAAAGAAATGCTCGTTTTAAAGAAATATGTCAGATGGATTTAAGGTCTTTTGCATCTGAACTCTTCATATATATATATATATATATATATAAACCTTTTTTTATTTATTTTTTTTTTAATTTTAAAAGGTCATTAATGCGTACCTGACCTGCCTTGTGAGAAATTTTTCAGGCAGGGCATTTGTTCTGGATTCCTTTCAAGCCACAAATATTTGGAAGAGGAAGGCCAATTCAATGAAAGGGTAAAAAAAAAAATCCTGATTCCATACAATTAACTTTTGTTTTTTGATAATTTGGTAATCTGTTATTGGAACACCATTCATATGTATACTGTAGGTGAATCCTGAGACATATGACGTGCTGGTGGGGTCAGTTAACGACAATGACCACTGGACACTCCTGGTTTGTTACATTTTTCCCCTCCATGCTTCTTTACAAAGGCTTAAATCTAAATCATTAATTCTTGACCATATCTTGACAGATGATATATCCCAAAGAAAGAAGAATTTTGTATTTAAACTCCTTTGGTGAAAGCCGAGCCAAACTGCTTCACTCCAAAAAGGTTGTAAGGTAAGGGAAAATATATTAAGTATTTCAATGCTGGTCTAATTGTTTATATGAATATTCTTTCTTTCTTCTACCAAAGTGATTTTATGGCCAGCAGAGTCACTCCAACCGCAGAGTGGCAATGTCAAGCACTGCCACACAGCATTCAGAAGGATGGGACTTCATGTGGCGTATTTGTCTGCAAGGTACAGGTACTTTTTTTTTTTTTTTTTTTCCCTGCTAAATTCTAGTAATAACAATGTTGACTTTGGTTTATCAATGCTCTTTGTAGTTTGCAGAAGCAGTTCTAAATGGAGGTAGTTTGGAGTTTCAGTGCACTGATGCAGACATTGCTGTAATGCGGCAAAACATAGGCCTGTGTCTACTACAGCAAACAGGTGTGTGTGTGTGTGTGTGTGTGTGTGTGTGTGTGTGTGTGTGTGTTATTTATTTATTTTTTTTTAAATGGTGATGTGCATCATTACACCAGTACCTTAATGCCTTTGTTTCCACAGATGACCTGTCTGACCTATGCTTGTCATGTGGGAACAAATATCCTCAAACTCAGGACAACACTGACTCTTGGGTATTTTAATGTGTTCTTTTATTATTTTCTTTTTTTTTTTTTTTTAACCTTGCTAGTTTACATTTTCATAATGATGTTACTGTCTTTTTCAGATTGAATGTGAGAGTTGCTATGGCTGGTACCACTGGAAATGTGTAAATCAGCCCAATGTAGAAGTGGTTTTCATTTGCCATGGGTGCAGAGGCCCTTAATGTGTTATGCCCATGAAAAGCATGTCACTGCACTGTCAGAAATTTGACTATGTGCCCAATAAACACAAAAAAAACCATTTTCTATAGTTCTCCCTCTTTTATCATTCCCATTTTCTATAGTTCTCCCTCTTTTAACATTCTAAAGCATTGCTACAGAACACATCAGTTAATGCAACTGAAGCTTAACATTTATGACAACCTTTGATAAAGTATGAGGGTTGTGTATCAAAATGATATTTAGTTGGATGTAGATCAACATTCAGGCACGCAAACGTGCAATTCCAAGTTCTTGTGTGATCCTGAGCTATCAGCCTATAATTTAAAGGCAATTTTTTATAATATACAGACAACATTGGGAGACAGAATAAAAACAAAATAATATATTTGTGAATATTTATTTAATCATGAAATCATACACATTTAAAAAGCTTAATCTCAGCCATTCATGAGAAACGTACAGATGTTACAGAAACTATGAACTATTTACAATATGTGAACAGTCATAATCTTAACTTCGTTCAACTTTATTACCTGCTTGAAACAATCCGTGAAACAAAACGCGATCTGAGGCTCACGCTAATGATTTCTGTTCCACTCGCAGGCACTTGATGGCCCCGCCCACGATGGGGTATCCTCGTGAATATTTACGTAAGCGCCACCCAGTGGAACCAAGTATTTCAGGAACGGAATATATTGTAACACCGGACTCGAGTACAATTTTTAGGCGACTCGGACTTGTCATGGACTCGGATGCATTTTTACTCGGACTCAAGCCTTTCGGACTCGGAAAATATGCCGAGTCCAGAGACAGTTGACGGAAATGTACAGTTTCTCGATGCATTACAATTACAGACAGTTGACTCGATGCATTAGGCTAATTGAAAGCCGACGTGCGCACACACACTCAAAGCGCGCTCACAGAACGCGCCTCTCAGTCAGTGTGCGAATACAGAGTTCTCTTTCGCTTCTAATAGGTTCTGTTATTGCTACACACAAGCTCGTATTGGAGACTATTCATGTAAATGAAGTCGGTTTTGTCTTAAGTAAACCTGAACAGCTGGGAGAAACACTGATGCGTCAAAATATTTGATCTGTGCGTCAGATCTTAAAGCAACAGCAGCGTAAACCTGCAGCAGCCGACCACGTCAAACAATAATCAAGCAACAAAAGAAAAAGAGAAAATCACTCACTTTTCCTGACTGAATCACTTATTAAGTTTAGTAAGAATCATGTTTAATATATACAATGAAGATTTTGCATTGTTTTATTTTAACTTTTACTTCAAGAAATGTCTGTAGTCTGTTTCTCTGATAGCCTTTAGATCAGGGGTGCCCAACTCTGTTCCTGGAGATCGACTTTCCTGCAGAGTTTAGTTCCAACCCTAATCAAACACACCTGTCTGTAATTATCAAGTGCTCCTTGAGATCCTAATTATCTGGTTCAGGTGTGTTTGGTCAGGGTTAAAGCTGAACTCTGCAGGAAAGTCGATCTCCAGGACCAGGGTTGAGCACCCCTGCTTTAGATAGACCTACCTAAAAAAAAAAATCTATTTTTAAAAAGATTGTTTGTTTTTTTTTGTTTTTTTTTTAATATAATTCCATTTATATTTTTAATTAATATATTACTTATCCTTTTGTTTGTACGTAATAGGCCTACTTGGAGTGTTTACTTGCCTTCAGTAAGCTTGAGAATGTTTTACTTACATTAGTTGATTAGTTTTTGCTGTATTAAAATTATTATTATTTTTTTTTAACATGGTGGCAGTTTCTATCTTCAAAGAAAAATAATTTGTCTAACATCTTTGCAGCAATAGTTTTTATGGTCCAAATCCACCTTGGGTGTGCATGATTTTCTAATAATTCAATAGCACATCATCAATTTTTCTTTATATAATGTAATTTATTGTAATTAATGCATTCAAAAATAAAACAGGTGTGAGTTTGCTGTGGCTTATGGAAAGTATGCATAGGGCTTTATACACAGTGTGTGCCATTGTAAAGACTAGGTTTATCCCTCACAGCCTCATTTTCATCCAAGAAAAAAAGTCATAAAACCCAAAACACACACAGCCACAATCAGAAATAAAAGAGGTGCATTTTCTGCTCTTAAGGTCCCATTCACCAAGATACCTACTCCTTTACCCCCACCCCTGAATTTATACATTTACTATAACAGTGAATAAAGTCAAGTACCGCCCTATAATTTATCACATTCTAAAACTTGTTTCACTCTGAAATATGTCACAAAACATAAGTCAGCCATAACTTCTGTTACATGACTTTAAGTTTGCTAAGCAGAACATGGACACTAATTATGAGATGTTGTGAAATCAAAAATCAAAATGGCAAGATCCACTAGAGGTTTGCTTTTCTTACATTTCAATTGACATTGCGTTTTTTTAGCTGCATAGTTTAAAAACAGGGGCACCCAAACTCAGTCCTGGTCCTTGGTTTAGCTCTAACTTGCCTCACACCTGCCAGGGGGTTTCTAGTATGCCTAGTAAGAGCTTGATTAGCTGGTTCAGGTGTGACTAATTGGGACTGGAGCTAAACTCTGTAGGACACCGGCCCTCCAGGACAGAGTTTTGGCACCCTTGGGTTAAAACAATGTAAAGATTCCGACAAACATTAGTGTTTCCTTGGACTCGGACGGACTCGACTCAGACTCGGTCCTTTGGGACTCGGACTTGAGTCCGACTCTGCCCATTTTGGACTCGGACTCATCTCGGACTCGATTGGTTAAAGACTCGGACTCGACTTAGGTGGACTCGAACCCAACACTACACGTAAGACTGATGAATATGAATCACATTAAGTTTGTTGATTTATTTATATTAAAACTATGTAATCTAAATGGATGAAAAAAAAAGTTTTCTCTAAGATACAAATTAGAGAGTGAATAAACCTCAGATGTTTGAAAGCAACTGTGTGGACTGATTTACTAAAAATCTGTTTAGTAAGATGTATACAAGTTTAGCTTCCCTTTCCACATATATATATATTTTTTTTTCTGTGACAAGAAATAACACTCAATTTAATTCAAATTAAATTTGAATTAATATTACATAAGTGTCAAAATCCCATATTCATATTAAACCTTTTTTTTTTTGATGTAATTGCTGAGCTGTCCTTGAGAAGGATACACGAGTAAAGAATTCCCATCATTGATAATAGCGAATTCATACAATCATACAATCTCTGTGTGTGTGTGTGTGTGTGTGTGTGTGTGTGTGTGTGTGTGTGTGTGTGTGTGTGTGTGCACCTGGTATTTATCACGTTATGGGGACCAAATGTCCCCACAAGGATAGTAATACCAGTAAATTTTGACCTTGTGGGGACATTTGTGAGGTCCCCATGAGGAAACAGGCTTATAAATCATGCAGAATGAGCTTTTTTGAGAAAGTAAAAGTTTGCACAGTCTCCTGTGATGGGTAGGTTTAGGTGTAGGGTTGGTGTAGGGCGATAGAAAATAGGGTTCGTACAGTATAAAAACCATTACGCCTATGGAATGTCCCCACAAAACATGTAAACGCAACATGTGTGTGTGTGTGTGTGTGCTTATATTTACTTGTGTATTGCTTTGTTATGTAATGCATTATTTAAGAATGTGGAGAAATACTGAAAGACCCGTCGGTGTGTTTTAATGCATCCACAGGGGGCGCAGCCAAGTCACGTGCTTCTGACATAATTTTGACTTTCGGTTCTGAGAACCTTTGGTGAAAAATGTCGTACGGTGCAAGTAAGTTTTGAAAAAAGCGAACCATGTATATTAGCATGCCAAACGTTTCTTTATTGATCCATTCGATTCTAAAGTTAACCAGATGTTTGTCTTAAATAATCGATAAAAAAACAGATGTTTGTCTATATAAGCAGTAACTGTAGGCCTATTTCAGTGGAGTTGTAAGCAGCCTACTTGAGTTTAGCATATAGACGCTAAAACAAAAACATGTACTCTCTGTTGTACTCTGTGTGTGTGTGTGTGTGTGTGTGTGTTTATTATCATTATTAAAACATAATTACACAGAATTCGTGTGTAGTTGTTAGCATTTATACCAGATTATTTTGTGTTGTTTTGATCTTTTTCAGACATTACACAGCTGAAAGTGAAAGGAAAAGAGAAACGTGAGTGTCCGATGCATAACCCAGCTATTGAGAGATTGTTTTTTACATTAAACATTTATATTTAAATCATATATAATTAAATATGAATAGTTGCAGCGATGTATCTCACCCAGATCCACTAACAATTGTGTTTGTGTTCTTGCTTTCGCAGAAGGCAGAAGAAGTCCAGATGGGGAACGACCCAACAGTATGTCAATTTAAATGATTTGACAGTAACAGCAAAGTGGGAAATTGTTTTATAGTTGTAATGAAATATGGGTGACTTTTACGATGATACATTTACGATGATAGTATGGAAGCCCGTTTCCCCAGGTAAAAAAAGAAATACACTTAAGTTGTACTAATATTGGTGCACTTTATTTTTAATTTTAATCATATTTTTATTATACTATACGTATAATAAATGAGTTTGGAGCAATTTTAAGTATGTGAATTGCCCTTTAACATATGCTTAAGATTCTTAAGTGCTCAACTCTAAGCTAATGCAGTATTTTAATATTTTAGTTGTGTTAAAATGGAACTTCAAGAGTCTTGAGTGTAATTTAATTGTACTTCTTCCTATTGCTTAAAATACACTTTTATACTCCTTGAGGTACAGTACAGTTACAGTAACAGAAATGCAGTACACTATTACTTTATGAAGTTATTCAACATTTTAATATGGTATATTAAAAAAGTACAAAAATAATGAAATTAAAATTACACATGTGCACACACTTTCAATTCTAGAAAACTTTAATGTACTTTACAACAATAAATCCTGTGTACATTACAAAAATAAATTCCTTGATGACATTTAAAATGTACAGCAGCATATATAAAATCTTGACCAAAATAATTAAAATAAAGATCAGTGAAATGATAACAGAAATACTTAAAACAATTTGTAGAAAATTTCTCTTATACTTGTATTACAGCTAACATAAGACCAGCGGCCATTGGCGGCCCAACGGTGGCAAGTCGGTGGCCCACCGGCGGATGCCGCCCGCGGTCCACCGGCGTTTTGCTCATCCCCCGACCTGGTTTATAATTACTTTTTGCTGGCAGCTCACGGTCGGTCCGCGGTTCATAATCAGTTCGATTCGCTACCCAAAATGTCATTGCACACACTAATGGATAAAAAACACTTAGGGGTGCGCGGGGCACAAACTTACGCGGGGTTAATTGTAACACACATGGTTTAAGTATTTATATGCTGGCATGACCAAATTTATAGTATTTACCAGTTGCCATAGCAACACTATATAGAGAAGAAAGTGCGCCAAAATTCAAAAGCCTTTTGAAGATATCGCTGAATATTTATTTTACCATAGTGAAAGTACATTTCTGGCTGAAGTAAATTTTTCATTTCAGTTTTTATTATTAATTTAAAATTAGACAAATATGCTACTATTTTAATCTCCAATCTGTTATTTATCCGTTTAGATAGTTTATTAATTGGTCACTGGATCTAGTAGATGACACTAACTAGTTTTAAAGTCCATTGCGCAGATGGGGAAAGTTGTAGCACTGCTGACCCGCTATTATTAAACTATGCTTTTCTATGACATTAGCAACGTAATTTTCACTATTTACTTTGATGTACTTTAAAAAGAAACCACAAGAATCAGGTGAATAAAGACTGACAATCCATGTTTAATGTTGAGAAATTATTATTTCAAGAAATGTAAAGCATTTTGGCTCGTGTGCCTCCTGTTCTATGAGAGCTGTGTTTGGAGGGAGGGGAGTGTTTTCTTTCCTTTCTTTTGAGGTAAATGGCGAAAAACGTATACACTGTAATTATGAAACAAAGCGACATATTTGTACTAGTCAAGTGTGAAATTAATGTGGATAAAAAATTATACTCTGAACCCCACGTGGGTTTACACAAACTGAAAAAAGTGCGCTCCCCTACAATCGCAAATGCAAAATTTATTTTCAGAGAACAGATTAAATATACAAATGCATTTACAGTATATTTATCAGATGGTTTTATCCAATGTGACTTTCAAATATAAGCATTCAATTAAATATCTTTGTACACAAAAGTCAATCACAAAATCAACCATGGTTTTATTACAATAACCAACCATGGTTGTAGTAAATCCACATAACCATGGTCTTACTAAGCGGCTGTATAGTGAAGAATGGGTTATTTGCTGGAACTGTTGTTTTGTTGTAACATATAACAAACAATATTGACAATATTGTGTTTAAAATGTAGGCTACATTTAAAATGTAAAATGTTTACTTAATATTAACTTTTTGTTTAACTGTTATATAAACAGTTTTCAAACTGTTATATAAACTGGTATTCAGAGAAAATTGCGTTCTTGCTCGTATTTTAAACGTGAAAAACAACTGGCACAGGGCATGTTTCTGAATCAAAGAGTTTCTTAAATCGTTCTCTATTTACAGTCTGTGTCAATATTTGTTCTTCATGCTATTAAGTGCTACAAATCTACTTTAAATATACATTGAACAGCAGCACGATTTGTAAAGCATACTTTGCGGGCATCCTATCATACGCTGCTGGTGTGGATGCAGTCAGGTTTGACAGATGAGGTAATTTGATATCATTTGACCGTTTAAGACTCTCCAATTTTCCTGTTTTATACTAAAAGCAGTATTTTGCTTGTTATTTTTTAATTTGCTCCGTTTTAATGTGGCTTTAAATTGGGGTAGAATTAAATGAATGGCAAAGCTCAGCATTTTGTTCGCGTACCCCCTCCGTCACCTCACGTACCCCACAGCAAATATCATCAAAATTTGCATAATATCATGGCAAATATAATCGAAAACATGTTTATGACTCAAGAGAACAAATTGTTAAGAAATAAATTCGATGTGAATCATTATATTTTGTTAACATTGTTAACATTCATGTCATCTGCTGCAGCTGCAGTGTTACCCGAAGCAGCAGCAGCCTCAGGGGCAGGCTTACGAAAACACTATAGTATAGTTTAAGTTCGCTCAGAAATCCTTGACCTTTCGTAGTGGGTATACGGCATATAGCTGCATCATGTAGACTACACCACTGGGAGAAATGCTTAATGTGAAGCACTGTGTTCTTATTTGAAGTGCATGGTCATCTGGAGGAAAGTATACAAAAAACATCTTTAAGATTATAATTTAGTATGGATACCAAGGTGCTTCAAAAAAGATAGCTATTAGATGCCAGCACACATCTTTCCAGGTGAAGTGTTCTTTAACAGAATTGGACGTGTGCTGTCCTAAAAACGGAAACGGACTTCAGTAGTTTAGCATTTACAACACTCTCTGTTGTACTGTAGGTGAACAGGATAAAAAAAAAACCCTAATAGTTATCACCTTACTTACCCAGTTGATTGATTTTTTTTATTTTTATTTTTATTTTTTATTATTATTATTATTATTATTATTATTTTTACAGTTTTTGGAGGAATAAAATGTTGTATAAAATCAAATAAATTATATATGAACAAATCCCTCTGTAAAAACCTTCAGGACATAGACAGGAATAAAAATGTAAAGTTTGGTGTGTGTAGGTGCTACTGAAGTGGAGATTTATGGCTCAGTTTAGGAGAAATAACTAATTTTGAGAAAATGGCCTTTAAAAATATGTATTGTAATTGAAATCTATTGACACAAATAGATAAAGTGCTATAAAAGAAACACTTAACAGTGTCTTCTGAATGTTTTTCTTTCCACTAATCTGAGAAAATAAAAATAGAAAATAAATATAAAAACACTTTCTGAAAAAAACAAAAAAGCCCAAAATCTCAAACTTGGCAGGTGCATGAAAATACAGCGTTTTTGCCTGCAGCGTCTCTCCTTAAAGCCTAATCATTAAATTATGATCTGGTTTACATTTTCTTTTCATGACAGCACAAAGTATCTCCACTTAATGTTTAACTTGCTTGTGTCTCGTGAGGAATTTTTAAATGCTGTTACTTATTATAGGGTGCATGTCTTTTGTGGTAGACATAAGTTGCTAATACTAAATGTCTGATATTACTCTTTGCAGTGAGGATTGTCCTGCTGGGAAAGAGTGTGTCAGATAGCAGTCGAGTGGGAAACGTCATATTAGGACGAGCAGCATTTGACAGTGAAGATCCTCCAGATGCTGTAGAGAGAGTTAGAGGAAGATTGAAGAACAGAAAAGTGGTCATCATCAACAGTCCTCAGCTGCTGCAGCCTCATCTGTCACTCCATCAGATCACACAGACAGTGAGAGAATGTGTGAATCTGTCTGATCCAGGACCTCATGTCTTCATACTCGTACTGCAGTATAATGACTTCACTGAGGACGAAAAATACAGAGTGAAAATTATCCTGAAAGAATTCAGTGAAGAGGCGATTAAACGTGCTATAGTGATCACAACTGATAAAGAAACACATGGTAAAGGGGCATCTGTGAATGAATTAATTCAACAGTTAACTGCAGAATGTGGAGGAGGACATCTGCAGTTTGATACTGAAATAGAGGAATGGCACTCTATAATATTGCAACGGTTAGAAAAGATACTTAAGGAAAATAATGAAGAATTTCTCAGTTGTGAGCAACATGATTATGCAGGAATTTCACAAGGAGCAGCAGAGGATGAAGAATGCAGCAGATCGTTGGGTTCAGAGAGAACAGAGGAGAAAGATTCTGATGCAGAGGATGATGGACAACACATAGACACCCATACAAAGAAGAAAAAAGGTTTTCTTCATGTTATGCTCTTAATGCAATCCTATTATACATTTGAATATTTAATATCCAAGTCATGGAATATTTAGCGGAATATATAACATGCATATAAAATCTGAGAGATCATTATTTGGACTTCAGTAGTAATGATAATGTGAAGGAAACTCTAATTATGATATTAAGTTTATTATGTGATTTAATATCTTTTCTACACACATCATCATCATCAGTTGCTGTGCTCTTATTGGGTTCTTCATTAGATGGCTGTCAATGCAGCACTCGTACTGCAGCAAAAATAAATAAATAAATAAAATAATAATAAAATAAACTGAGAACCTTAGACTTAAGAAAATAAAATACAGATATTTAACAAGTAAATTTCAAATTCAAATAAAATTGTAAGGAGTAAAAATTACTGTTTTTTTGCAAGTAATCAGTTTACTGCACTTGAGTAAAGTACAGATTCCCTCAAATAATACTTAAGTACAGTAATCGAGTAAAATTACTCAAGTATTTTACACCCCTGACTGTCATCCTGACTGATGTACAGTTAAAATAGTACGAGTTTGATAATCTGATCATTTTATAGAGATATCCAGGCCTAGTTCTAAGTTTTATTTTACATCTCTTTTGCTATAGTGTTATTCCTGCTTTTCTGCTGGTTTTCTAAATGTATGTTACAGAAAAATGTTTGTTGTTGTTTAAGGAGGCAGAACTATTCAGAGAAAACAGAAGCTGAACTTGGTGTTGTATGGAAGTGATGGAAAACTGAAATCCTCTGTATCAAAACTTTTAAGAGGAAAAAAGAAGTTATTACCTTCCTTACATCAGAAAGAGAACGAGTGTGTGAGGAAAGACAATGAGAATCATGGTCGTCTGATCAATCTGGTGGAGCTTCCAGCTCTTACTCGGCTCTCAGAGGAAGAAGTGGTTTGTCAAACTCATCTATCTGTGTCTCTCTGTCATCCTGGAGTTCATGTTTTCCTCCTCATTATTCCTGATGCTACACTGACTGATGAAGACAAAGCAGAAATGACGATGATCCAGAAGATATTCAGCTCAAGAATCAATAACCACCTCATGGTTCTCATATACCAAGAGAAGAATGCAATTAGTAAAATGATAAGTAAAAAAAGCACTCTACGTAATACTTCAGCTACTGAGACATGTCTTGAAACATTTGGAGGCCGATGTTTTGTTTTGGAGAACAGCTCACAGGTTCCAGATCTACTGCAGGAGGTGGAGAATATAGTAAAACAGAACAAAGGAAGTTGTTACACAACCTTTATGTATTTTCAGGCTCAAGTAGAACAGGAGAGAAAAAAATACAAAGCTGAAATAGAGGAATTGAAAAGATCTAAGATGAAGACTGCAGGTATGAATTCATAAAAATATGTTGGCATCATTGTTTTTCGTTATTAGAATTTAATAAATAATTTCAGTCTAATTTAGTTAATGTTAATGCTGTTAATGCTACACTGCATAGTTTAAACATTCACAACATGAAAATGCATAATTGCTACACCAGCCAGGTGGATGGTTAGCATATGAGACGCTGAAACTGCTGTTTCCTTTCTTATAATCATTACAAGTGTCTTTAGACAATGTGGATCTGTCAGTGCAATTCACAGTGACACAACTTGCACAGCTTGACACAATAGTGTATCGCAGTGGGCGACATTTGGGGGAAGGGGGGCAGTTGCTCCCCATATCGTTAGTCATGGAATCCTCGAAGTCTCACATAGCCAAACCTTCAGACTGACGAAGAAGGTCTGGGAACTTTGCCACAAAGTCAAGGATCAAGAGCCCAACTAAATCAAACGCTTATCTCCACAATGCTGACTTCAAACTTTATTTTTGTTATTTTTTTCTATAAAACATTAACATCTAAACCTCTTTTAATTCTCAATAAGAAATTTTGTATGAAAGAAATAAAATCAGACTGGTTCGTAATAAGTGAAGATGCTGAGATCTAGAGAGATTTGTTAGCATTTCATGTTCTGTTGCTACCAGTCACGTGACATTTAATTAATTAATTAATGAGTTAATTTTACAGTGAAGGTGTCTGATTGTAATAATTTAGGAAATACTTGTAAAATAACAGTGTTTGTCAACTTTTTTTAAAATAAGGAGATTTTACTTTCATTTTTGTTTATTTGCCAGCTGTTGCTGCTAGTCATTTGATCGTTTTTATAATTGAATGGTTTTGTTATTGTATTAATTTCAGATTTTTTTTTTTACATACATTTGTTTGTAATTTAAGAAAACAGAGAACATACTTTATAAAAATACACGCTGCAAAGGTTCAAGAATGACATCAACATATGCTGTATTCTCTCTCAAAATAACAGTGAGTGACAGTGAAAAAAAAAAAAAAAGCATATCTTGGTATTTTTTGGCTGAATTGCAATACAGTATATACCTTGGTACACTTGTATTTATTTAAAAAAATAAATTATTTCACATCCTGCACAGTGTTGTCAGAAGGCTCCTGACAGCAAAATAGAAATGACTTTCTAAGATTTACAGATGTAGAATATACCTGAAATGTAAGTCATACATCTCAAATGCATTAAACGGAGCACTAGCCTATCTGTCAGCAGCACATGAGTCTGCCAAAGCATCTGATGGGGCAACCTCTTTAAACAAGACATACTAACTATATCTTACGAGTTATTTTAAAGCCTTCAATATAAAGCTTTTAGGGCAAATTGGATTATGCACTTGCCCCAGAGCAGCTCACTCCGTGTCTTCTGCTATTTTTTAGATGCACTCGTTCACTGTATATCAGTACAACGGTACTACCTCATACCACATCGCTTGTAACGAATATATCAATATATCGTACAAAGTTGATATACCCACCCAGCCCTAATATAGTTCATGGACCAAAACAGTGTGTAAACTTTATTGAGATCGAGACATATCAACCAGTAATTTCGTTTCCAGTAACGGATGGTAGAAAGTTTAAGAATAAATGCACAACTTTTGCACAAAATTGTTTATTCCCGTGTCTCAAAGCTAGTCCACAATTTAGTAAACGTTGGCAAGCTGTTCTTGACTGTGCTGTATTTGATGTGTTTCAGTAGGGTACATCATTGTTTTGATCATTACATCCAAATTTTTTGTTGTTGTTGTTATTGTTGTATCAGATGAATATATTAATTTTGCTTCATTTGAAAAATTTCACTGTAATAACTGTCCCTCTTTTTTACTTTTTAAGCAGTTGGAGTAGATGATGGTGATCTAAGGATTGTGCTTCTGGGAAAGACAGGTTATGGGAAGAGTGCATCAGGAAACACAATACTGGGAAAAAAATATTTTAAAACATTATTTCAAGCATCCTCAGTGACCAGAGAGTGTCAGAAAGAAACATCTGAGTTCAACAGAAGACGTATAACTGTAATTGACACTCCAGGCCTGTTTGATACTGGAGTTGACAATGTTGAGACCAGGAAGGAGATTGTGAAGTGCGTCTCAATGGCGGCTCCTGGACCACATGTGTTTCTGCTGGTTATTGAACTGCGACGATTTACTCAAGAGGAAAAAGATGCTGTGAAGATGATCCAGGAGATGTTTGGCGATCAATCCGAAATGTACACCATTGTGCTTTTCACCAAAGGAGATCAACTTGGAGAAACAAAAATTGAAGATTTTATTGAAGGAGATGCTAGTTTAAAGAACATCACCCAACAGTTTGGTAATAGATACCATGTGTTCAATAACAAGGAGACTAAAGATCAGATGCAAGTTTCTGAGCTGCTGAAGAAAATTGACTCTTTGCTGACCGAAAATGGAGGGAGTTTCTACACCAATGAGATGTTCCAGCAGGTGGAGAAGAACATCAAAGAGGAACAAGAGAGAATCATGAAAGAGAAAGAAGAAGAGATCAATCGAAGAGAAGAAGAGCTGAAAGCCAAATATGAAGATGAAATAGAACAAATGAAGAAAGAAAATGAAAGAGAAAGACAAGAGAACCAGAATGAACTGAGAAAGAGAGAAGAAGATTTTAAAAAGAGAGAAGAAGAGATCAAGAAAGAAACAGATGTGAATGTACAAAAAGAGCTGCAGAGAAAACTGGAGGAGCAGCAGAAACTATTTGAAGAGGAGTATAAAAGAAAAGAAAAGGCTTTGGAGGAACAACAGCAGAAATTCATAAATCACTTGGAAAAAAAACATGAGGAAGAAAAACAAAAACTCCAGGAAAGAATTCAACATGAAACAAGACAACAAGCAGAACGTGAATATCTTAGAAAACTAGAGACAGAAGTGGCTAGAGCTTTAAAAGAAGCTGAAGAAAAATTACCATACAGATCAAAGCGAGCTCGTGACTGGGGTGACTATGTTCCTCTTGTTGGAGGAGTTTTTGGAGGAGCTATTGGTTCTGTAGAAGACATTGTACACTGGATTATCGAGTTACATAAAGATTAACCTCAAACTGAAGAAAGTCAAAATCAAACTGAAGGGTGAGTTCAGCATATTAAAATAAATGTGTGCTTAATGCCCGATTTCTGTTTGTAGTGTCATGGTTTTGTTGAAATTTGTGTATATAAATGTTACATTTTACTCTTTTTTTTTTATCTCTATTGCTTTACAAATTACAGAACTCTGACTCAGTGAAATCAGACCATTGAATCAACAACAATGAAAATTCAACAGTCAGTGTGCAGGATTAATTTTCAGTTGAAGATGATTTCCTCCTAATATGATGATGATGAAAAAAACAGAGACATAATACAGGATCAGAAAACATCTGCAGTTTATTCATAACAAATGTAAATATTACTAATATTTAGTTTTATGTAATTCAATCTATTTTATCAGGTTTTATCCGTTATATTTTTTCTCTCTGTATATGTAAAGCTATTAATTGTACTGTAGTTCACTTTCAACTGTAGTCTTTATTTACTAAGGTCCTCAAAAATATTCTGTAATCATTACTAAATCAAGAAAATATATGGAAGAAATAGTCTTTGTAATGAAAATATAAATGTGGTCATCAGTATGAGGGGAAATCCTTATGAAGAATATAGCTTTTAATCATTCAAAATGCAGTCTTGTATATTTTATACTATAGCATTAACACCTATTGTCAGTTATCTAAAAGTGTCACTGACTGACTGAAATTTTTTATTGTGCACATATTTTGACAAACTGTGTCAGAAAGTGACTAAGTTGCTGTCTGTAGTAGAGATGTGAAGAACTTGAGTACCATGGTAAATTTAGTAACACTTTAGAATAATGGTCTGTTGTTAACAAGTAACTATGCAGGAATTAATAGATTGTACTACATCAACACTGAACTTAACACTGTTAACTAATATGGAAATTGACGTCAAATACTGACGTCAACACGATTTTCATTCTCAACCAAAATGCAACGTCTGTCCGACGTCATGTCCAACGTCAACCTGACGTTATATAGACGCAATATTAATTTAATTAAGCAGTAAGTAATAGTAAATTTAAACTGTATTCCTTATTAGGTATTCAGTAATTACTAAATAAAAATATCCTCATTGAGAACTGCTTGCTAACTATGACCAATTAATAAAATATAACCAATTAATTATTATTTGCAACAGTAACATGTCTGAAAAGTAAAATATTGTCTTTTTTATTCTTAACATGGGTAATATAATGCCTTTTTCAGTCTTGCACCTCAAATGCGGATGCAGAAACTAATTTATGAATATTATATAATCCACAAATAATTTGGCTACAGGTTGAAATTGTCATTACTCTTACAAAATTATGTATGTTCTCTGTTTTTTTCAAACTTAAACACAGACTAATAATAATAATGATATAATTTGTTTTAAAATTTAAATAACAGATAAGCTCATCACTAAATAAATTCACTACTATGAATTCAGTATCAGTTCAATATGTCTCTGACTCTAAAAGACTTACAGTGTAAAATCCAATAGTTTACCTTACTTAGATATAATTATAGATATAGTTATCTTTACTTAGTTGCTATACTTACTAGGTTTTAGCAAGTTACAGCTGTTTTCAAGGCAAGTAAAAAATTTCCCTACTACTTTGAGTGATGCTTACTTAAAATATTCAAGTAGCCACAAAGGAACCAATGACATTAATAAACCAGTGAGAGGCAGCAGTGCACTAAATGTTGCTAATGTGCAATATAACAACAGAAGAAGAAGAAAAGAAAAGTTTATCTGTTAATCTGCAGTTATTTTTCACTAGTTACATTCACTCATTTCCCAAAGTCATCTTAAATGTTGATTTAATAAAACTGAAATATTTGAGAGAACATCACATAAGCTGCATCATAAACTGATATTGTTTGTGTTTTTTTTGTGTTTTATTTATTTTTTATTTATTTTTACTTACCTTTATAGTGATTAATGTTCCCTTTGGTTGAGTATTTGGAACTTTATCTCATTATATTTTTTTCCTATTGATGCAGCAATGCAGCATTCAAAAGAAGGAAAGTAATAAGTGGATTACTTTCAGGATGTATCCTTCTAATTAAACTAAATCATTTGCTAATGTTTTTTTTTATATTTATAAATGATCTTTTACAATTTCATTGTTCTTCATAAACACCTTGAGAAACTGTGTTGAGACAATTCTTTAATGTTTGTGATAAAATGCTGAAGTCACAGACAGACTTCAACATTGAGCACACGAATCACAACAATGGTAACAATCCACTTTTATTTAATTTTATTATTTGTGACAATAACCATTTTATTATTTATATATAATATATTATTATATAGTTATTATATAACTACTGACACAAAACAGTAAATAAAATTAGCAAATAAAAACAACAACAGTAAAACAAAGCAATTGCATAATTTATTCACACTGCAATGCACTCTGGGAGTGAGTGAGTAGCTATAGTAAGTCAAGAGTAAACCTAAAGTAAAGGATCAAGTACCCCCTACAGTTCTTTTTTAGTTACTAGAACTCCCGTGTAAGTAAACTATAGTAACTAAGCATTTGTCAGTACAATATACTATTCGTATTTCACTTTACTGTGCATGATCGGTTTGCATGTTTTTTTTTAAGTAAGCCCAACTAATTAGATTTATATTGTTAGTATAAATCACTAATTTATACTAATTACTAATTACTCAAATGTTACCTTGTGAGCCCGCTTTAGTATTAGTGAGGGGTTAAGTTGTTTCCTGTAGGCTGACAAGGTATACCTGCTGAAGTAATTAATGAGGGGTTGACATAAATTTCACAAGTAATTTTTAGACATGTATACTGTTATTAATTGATCATAGCTATCAAGTAGGTTTCAGTGAGGATATTTTTATGTAGAAATTATTTCATATATAATAAGAAACTACCTTTGTCCTAAATGTACTATTACTTACTGTTTAGTTAATCTTGCTTCCATATGAGTTAATAGTATTAAGTTCAGTGTTAATGTAGTGCTACTTACTTCACTACTTCCCAGATAGTTACTTGTTAACAGCGGTGCATTTTTCTAAAAGAGCTGTAGTTAAGTTGTCACGATATCTGAGAGAGGACTCAAAACACAGAATAAGTGTTAACACATTTATTGACAAAAACAGGAGACCAGAGATGGTGGGAGGGATGGTGAACACAGTTCAAACGGTAGGTAAAGATGCAGCACAGGGGCAAGCAGGCTGAGGAAGGGCGGCCTCTGAATCCAGCCCAGGATGGCAGATAAAGGGGAGCAGTCCAGGTGCTCAGCCTGTAAGACAGGACAGGACAAGGCATAACAAACAGATGGGTAGGGAGTTCTTGGTAAGACAAAAGTTAATCAGACAAACTAGCAACACCGCTAAGTTGAACAACAAACTGGCAAAACAAGAGGGAACAGGAGAACAATATAAAGGAGAACATGAACAGGTGAGAATCCTCAGACAAACAAGGGCTAAACAAGGGGGCATGGCAGTGGGTAACAAGGAGGCAGGATGAGGGAAGCACATGGCAAACACAAACAAAGACAAAGCCATGTGCTCAAACACAACACAAACAAAGAAACATTGAACAAAGACAAAACAGAAAAGACTGTCAGGGGTGATCCCTGACATAAGTGGCATATATATGGTTATGTATATGACTGACTTTCTTCAGATGAACACAAAGTGTTTTAGAAAAAATAAGCCATCTGTCTGCATATAATGCAAGTGTGCAGTGTAAGGTAGATCTTCAAGAACCCAACTGAGTTCTCAGGAATCTACTAGTGTCTGTGATAAGGCCAAAACAAAAATGATGGCTCACCCACAGTAGCATGTTTAACTTGTATTCTCTGTTTCAGTGTGTTTTTTGATTATATCAGGTTTGTCCTATTGTATGACCTAGTTTTCCCTCTCGTTAATTATCTTATCAGCCCTTGTGTTTAAAAACCTTTTGTTTAAAAAAGTTCTGCCTTTGCTCTCTGTCCATTCTCATCAATGTATCACCAATGCATTTGTGTTATCACCAGTGTGTTTGTTTATTACGTTACTCTTCATATTCTTCGTCTTTGTGAGTGTTTATACAGGTTATGTGACACTATGTTAGTGCTAATGTGGGATTTATTAAAATAAAATGCAGAAATGTAACAAGTACTTTTCAAATTCAAATAAAATTGTAAGGAGTAAAAAGTACTGTTTTTTTCCCTCAGAAATGCAATCAAGGAAAAGTGCAAATAGACAGTTTAAATTAAGGTTCAAGGTAAAGAAAGTATGTTCAACTGAAATTTTTAAATTGCAATTAACATTTTGTAATAGTGTTTTTTTTTTAAATTATTATTATAATTAGATCATCTGACAGAAAAAAAAGATCAGCCACAAAATGAGATGAAACAGAATAAAACTTTTTTAAAGCTACTCACAAAAAGGATGTTAATTAACCCTTTAACTGTCACCCCCCATTTTTTTTAAGTTATAGAAGTTTAAATTTACTAAAAAGAAAATACACTATACCATTTTTATTTTATTTTATATAAAATACATATTTTACATAACAGGTTTTATCCTAAATTTGGTATCAAATTGAGGCCTTATGTCTAAATAAGTTATGTTCCAAATTTGAAGTTGATATGAAAAAATTGAGGTTCCTGTAAAAGTTTGTTTGGGGCGTAATACCACAAACAGCCACCGGATGCCATACAAACGCTATAGAATTTTTTTAAATGCATTTTTCTGTCACAAACGTCTAAATTTCTCTGTCAATTTAACTTCTATCGCAAAATACCCACCAAATATCAAATCCTGAGACTCAGACCTTTCCAATGACTTTTTATAATCTTGTTTGTCAAGATTATAAAAAGTTTGGATTCTAAAAGACCATAAGCATTTTGTAATATGACACTTGATACCGCTGCTAAGGGGGAGGAGACCGCCAAAAGATTTTACAGTACCATTTCCATTTCATATTTTATATGGCTTTCATAGGATGATTCTTGGGCTTCTAAGCTTTCAAATGATATATAATTTGTGATGATTACTAAAATATTTGATAGAGAAAAAGGACAACGTAAAAAAGAGCGCCAAGCGTCCCACAGGTGGGACGGTGACAGTTAAAGGTTAATAACACATTTTTTGTGTTATGGCTATTTTAACACATTTTGTGTAATTTTAAGTTGATCATGTGTAAAAGAGAGAGAGAGAGAGAGAAAGAGAGAAACAACACAGTGTGTCCAACACAACATGTGTTAACTATCATCCAATCACATTGCTGCTACGTCACTCCGCAAGTCATTAAGCAAGTTCGCGCCTCTTTCTCCATCGGTGGGTGACTTGGATGCACATATGTTAGGTATGTGGATTTATTATTTTTAATTATTAGAAACTATCATATATATTTTTAATGTGATTTTTTTAGACGGTCAAATGTGCGTTTAGTTAGCGCCCTCCAGTCGTGCGTACGGGTATTTTCGGTAGTCACGAGAGGCGGTGTTGAACAGGGCGAAAACGGCGTCAGATAGTTAATGCTTCACAAATTATTATTTCTTTACATTTTGGTAAGTTTGTTCCTCACTTTCTGGAGAGAACTTATTTTTGTAAGGAGTTTTATGTTTTTCTTTGCTTGATTTGTTGCCAATTATATGACGTCCGATAAAACGCTGCGGTCATGGCGTTAATGAGTTTGACAAAGCGAT
Source organism: Labeo rohita (assembly GCF_022985175.1). NCBI lineage: Eukaryota > Metazoa > Chordata > Actinopteri > Cypriniformes > Cyprinidae > Labeo > Labeo rohita. Next base: position 24,062 of record NW_026128440.1, read on the forward strand.
AACTCTTATCACTTTCACTGCTATCCGTCGCCTTTCTTTCATTAAACAACATAATGTATTGATGTCTTGTTAAATGTCTTTAAATAATAATATGATTTATTACTGTAACGTTTAAAATTTGATTGCCTTTTTTTTGTGTCATTTTGTGTACATAATTGACACAAAATGTGTTGTCCTTAACTAGACACACGGGTGTGTTAAAGAACAACACAGGCTGTGTTGTTTTCATGACATACTTTAAGAGTATCGCCGATTCCGGTGGAAAATAGTGTAGAAAGATAGTGACCATTAATTTCAATCAATAAGAAATGAATAGTATAGCTTTTGCGACTTTATTCTCGTCTTTGTAGTTATTTGTGGCAGTTTTAGCGTTAATGTAATGGAAAATTTTGAGAGAGCATTATTGTAATATGATACAAATCGAGTTATACAAGTTATATATTTGACCATGTTTTAACAGATTTTTTTTTTTTTGGAAGGTTGCACCAAAGAACATACGAGAAGCTGGTCCAAGTAGTCAACAGAAGGTTTGTATATATAACTGAGTGCTGAAATAACAGCACTCGTTTCAGTATTTGTATCACTCTGTTTGACTTTGTTTTTCCATTCCAGAGAGTCTGTTAGTTTGTACACTTGTACATCTGTATGTTTGGCCAGTAGATGGTGATAAATGATTGTCTTTATGAGTGAGAGAATCATTCAACCAGTTTATTTAAAATTTCTGATTCATTCTGGAACAATATACATGACTGACTTTGAGCAACTGAATCATTAACTCCACTGTTTAGAACTACTTTTACTTTTTATATTTCCAGCATCAATGTAATAGAATTGACGTAGACACCCTGCGAGCACTAATTAAAAGCAAAGGTCCAAGTATATTGAAGGATTATGAAGCTTCAGGAATGCTTTCAGAGACATCAAGAAAATTTCTCGTCAAGATAGGAGTCAGTGCATTGGTGGAACAAAGTGGATTGTACATTTTTACAGTTGATAAATTTAACTAAAACAACTCTGAATACAACAGTGTATAAAGATGATAAATTCTTTGAATACACACTGATTACTTTTAATAATTTGAACATAATTATGAAAAAAACTTGTGAAACAAACTGCTAATCACCAGTAGAGAAAATTGACTGAATTTTATTTGTGTATTTTGTTTTTGATGTGTTATATACAAGTTTAATTGAATTGGGTAATTCTTCTATGTTTTCTTTTTGTTTTGCTTATAGTTACCCTTGTAATGATGAGAAACAGATGTTGGCAGAAAGTGTGGTAACACTGTTTCCTTCTCTGAAGATCAAGATGGAAGAAGAGAATGAAGGATTTGTAAGTTGTACTTAAACACACAAAGCTCACTTGTAACAAATGCAAATTGGAATAGTAACTGTGGTATGTTAATTGGTTAACAGGTTACACAACAACTGAAAATTGTGTAAAATTGTAGTGTAAAATTGAGAAAATTTAGGTTTTTTTTAATATAATTAATTACCAATATAAATTTTACAATAACACTAAAAGTACATCCATTCTGCTGTTTGCTCATCACACATGATGGGTTCTTAAGAAATTAAAACAAAATTACAATTGTTATACTTCCCCTATCATACAGGAACATTTCTATGACCCAGTCTCCCACAGTGGATTTATTGAGATGAGACTTAGAAATCTACGGAGGAAACTTCATGATGATCAGCGTCGCTACCAGCGCAAACGTAGTCGAATCAGTGCTTCCTCTGGAGTGTCTATTACTTTGGATATAACTGCTGAAGGGGAGGAAGACTCCACTCAGGAGTGGACGACTGTGATCAAAAGGATGAAACCATCTCCAGAAAACCTCAATACCATCAAATTGGGCATGGAGAAAACATACAGTATTCGCAGGTTATGGATTGCAAACACGTCCCCACAGTGCAAGAGATTTTTGAACAGTATCATCAATTTGTAGACATGCCATACTTGGTAAAGGACATACTGTGTTTTGCATGTTTTTTGTTTTTGTTTTTAAGGTATGAAAGACTTTGGCTATGAACTTGACACATGTAGCACTGTTCTCGTTTCTCACTCTGTTAATGCATTCGGTCAGACTTTTCAAACTGGTTGTGTAATTGCTTTAAACCGTGCTGCTGATGTAAAACCACTTCACATGATTTCTAACAAAGAAAACCTTTTTGTAAATCCAAGATATAAAATTGTTTAAAAATGTCTTTATGAAATTCAAATGACATGTGAATATTGCCTTTGTGAAAATTCAGAAGTGAAGTTTTAATAAATATGTATATATTTGAAAGAAAAAAGTTTTTGTATTGCATTCATTGTAACTGGTAAAAAATAGCACATCTATGACACAAATTGTGTTATTAATGACACATTAGTGTGTTAAATATTTTAACACACTGATTGTGTAAAGAGGAATAACACACTGGTTGAGTTAAAAGTAACACAAAATGTGTTGTCCTTAACTAGACACACAGGTGTGTTAAGATATAACACAGGTTGTGTTGTTTTATGAAGTAAGGTGTTTTGGATAATGAGTGGGAGAGAAACAACCTATATTATATTATAGTTATACCTATAAATTGCTTTCCATCGTTTTGGTGTTTGTGTCTGTGTTGTACTTGTTTATGCATATAATAACATTATTAGTAAACAGGAGAAAATATGTGGAGATGCTTTTAAGCCTCCACAGGGGGCGTGTGTGAGTTGTATACGTATAGTTGCGTCATCAGTCAAACATTTACTTTTGGTTTCACCTTCATGGTGTTGGTGATAAAATGGCGAACAGCTTTGGTAAGATTTGAGTTTAAACTATATATGTGTACTAGCATGTTAGCATTTTCCTTAATCTTTTATAAGAATCTAATCCTACGAACCTCTCAATTATTAAAATGCGTATTAGTATAGGCTGCTTAAAATTTAAATATAGATAGGCCTAGAGAAGGCAAACGACGTGCTGTAAAATAGTAATTTGATAGAAATGAAAATACCTTATGTTTTCCTTAGGATAAAATCTGTAGCATGTTTTAGGTCCTCTGTTTTAATCATGCTGTTATCCGCCTGTTACTCTGTGTTGTTGATTTTATTATTATTATTATTATTATTATTATTTATATATATATTTTTTGGTCTATGTGAGCCACGTTGTGAATTTTAATCACACTATTAATGCTACACAATAGCTTAGTGTTTTTTGGGTATGAACATTCACTACTAGGTACTTAAATCTCTTGGACAAAATAATCCTTATATCTACAAAAATCTCTTTAAAATCCCTTGCAAACACCCACAGTCTGCAGGACATAAAAGAAGAGGCAGCCTACTGTAAGACAGGTACTGTAAGACTGTAAGAAAAAAAGCCTTTATTCTAAGACAGGGATACATTTTAAAAAGTGTCTTTTTAATATATAGCCCTGTCTTAGAATAAAGTTTTTTTACTTGGCTTATTTTGTGAGTGCCTGGATGTGGCTTTTTTTGTGTGTGTGTGTGTGTGTGTGTGTGTGTGTGTGTTTTGCAGTGGGATCCACTGTTCATTTTTGATATTTTGTTCCCTCTCTGGAGCACCCATAGTTTTGCCTGAGATTACCTGATGCGCCGCTGGTCAAGATTTTTTTCTTTGATTACTACTATTTTACCTATTCGTCACAAGTTTGCCTGCCCATCCAGTCCTGATGGTTAATGGTAAACAAACTTGGCTTCCTGTCCTCGATAGAGTCTTGAACTCAAGGCTCAGCTTGTGCTCACCTACACTTTTGGCAGAAGTCAAGTGTACTTGTGAAATTCACTTTGAGGGTGGCACTCTTAATGCACATATTAGATTATCTTATGTAGTAGGCTATTCATTGGTTTGATTATTGATGTAGAAAATTACAATTTTTGAAGGACTCAGCTTTAACACAGTTTCTTTACCCATCAATCTCAACCAAGTGTTTGGACTGAAAAAAATCTAATGCAATATTTTGGCCAGTGTGGCCAAATTCAAATGTGTTTCCTATTTCTGCATTACAGAGAGTATGTGCTTTGTGTGTTTCAGTGAGCGATCAAATTATTTTGAGGATTGTTCTTCTGGGGAAGAGTGTGTCAGAAAACAGTCAAGTGGGAAACTTCATATTAGGACGGGCAGCGTTTGACAGTGAAGCTCCTCCAAATGTCGTAGAGAGAGTCGGAGGAAGACTGAAGAACAGACATGTGATCATCATCAACAGTCCTCAGCTGCTCCAGACAAACATCTCAGATCATCAGATCACACAGACAGTGAGAGAGTGTGTGTATCTTTCTGATCCAGGACCTCACGTGATCGTTCTGCTCCTCAAACATGAGCAGTGTTCAACAGAAGATCAAGAGTGTGTGGAGAAAGTGCTGCAATCTCTATCTAAGCAGACTTTTCAACACACCATGGTGCTCAGCACACAAGAGCCCACTGAAACTAATGAAATCCTACAGAAAATCATTCAGAAATGCTGCAACAGACACTTCAGTCTTCAGAGAAGCAGATCTCCTGATCATCTTCTGCAGATGTTTGAGGACATTGTGCAAATGAATGATGGACACCACCTGGTTTGTGAGCAACAGGCCACAGAAAGAAGTGAGTTTAACAAGATTTCACTATTTTTTTAGTAGGTGGCTGCAGATCCATGAATCATTGGCTCACTTGATTTATTAAAAAAATTCTGATTCATTCAGTAATGAAACACTGTGTATTGCTTGGCTATGCGCAGCAATTTGGTTGTGGTTGAAACAGAGTAAAATAGACAATATTGACAACATTTTGTCTAAAATGTAAATTAGTAACATAGTATATTTGGCAAAACAGCACACTTGTCAGTCTTGTTAGTTTTGTGACATATTTGTTGATAATATTTGACCCAGTCAGAAATATTGGGCAACTGTTTACTGTTTTCAACTCGACACAATGTAACACTTCTATTTCAAACAGAATGACTGATTAGAATGGGTTTCTTCGAGGCAACGTGGCATTCACATTCTCTGTAGATATGGTGTTACCCAAAGTTACCCAAAAATCTGAGATCTGTCATCATTTACTCTCGTTCATCTCAAGTTTCCTTCTTCCGTGAAACACAAAAGAACAGGGAGTTCAACAGAGTAATCCTCCCCAAAAGACAAATATCTACAATGGAGTATATCACTACAGTGGTTGTAACATTTATATATATGCATTTAGCAAAAGCTTTTATCCAAAAGCTTTTATTATGACTTACAAAAGAGGAACAAAGCAACTCATCCAGAGCCAGCTATCACTGTAGTATACAATGATAGATTTATTAGATTAGTTTGGGGTTTCTTAAGATTTTTATTGTCATAACTGTTT
>NW_026128440.1:29890-32390 GCF_022985175.1 Labeo rohita
AAAAGACAAATATCTACAATGGAGTACATCACTACAGTGGTTGTAACATTTATATATATGCATTTAGCAAAAGCTTTTATCCAAAATGACTTACAAAAGAGGAGCAAAGCAACTCATCAAAGAGCCAACTATCACTGTAGTATACAATGATAGATTTATTAGATTAGTTTGGGGTTTCTTAAGATTTTTATTGTCATAACTGTTTTGCATTTGCTGTTAGCAGGTGTAACACATGATAATCTACGAATTGTGCTGCTGGGAAAGATTGGTGTTGGAAAGAGTGCAACAGGAAACAATGGCGGCTCCTGGACCACATGTGTTTCTGCTGGTGATTCAACTGGGACGATTTACTCAAGAGGAAAAAGATGCTGTGAAGATGATCCAGGAGATGTTTGGAGAGAAATCCACAGTGTACACCATGGTGCTTTTCACTAGAGGAGATGAACTTAGAGAAAGAAGAATTGAAGATTTTATTGAAAATGATGCTAGTTTAAAGAACATCACCCAACAGTTTGGTAATAGATACCATGTGTTCAATAACAATGAGACTGAAGATCAGACGCAAGTTTCTGAGCTGCTGGAGAAAATTGACTGTTTGCTGACCGAAAATGGAGGGAGTTTCTACACCAATGAGATGTTCCAGCAGGTGGAGAAGAACATCAAAGAGGAACAAGAGAGAATCATGAAAGAGAAAGAAGAAGAGATCAAGAGAAAAGAAGAAGAGCTGAAAGCCACATATGAAGATGAAATAGAACAAATGAAGAAAGAAAATGAAAGAGTAAGACAAGAAATGCAGAATGAACTGAGAAGGAGAGAAGAATATTTCAAAAAGAGAGAAGAAGAGATCAAGAAAGAAACAGATGAGAATGTACGAAAAGAGCTGCAGAGAAAACTGGAGGAGCAGCAGAAACTATCTGAAGAGGAGAATAAAAGACGACAGAAAGCTTTAGAAGAACATCAGCAGAAATTCATAAATCACCTGGAAGAAAAACATGAGACAGAAAAACAAAAACTACAGGAAATAATTCAACATGAAACAAGACAACAAGCAGAACGTGAAAATCGTACAAAACTAGAGACAGAAGTGGCAAGAGCTTTAAAAGAAGCTGAAGCAAAATTACCATACAGATCAAAGCGAGCTCGTGACTGGGGTGACTATGTTCCTCTTGTTGGAGGAGCTTTTGGAGTAGTTATTGGTTTTCTTGAAGACACTGCATACTGGATTGTGAGACTATTATATCCTCAACATCAAGCTCAAAATCAAACTGAACGGTGCACTGAAAAAAAAACTGTTTTTACATTTTAGTTTTTACAAATGTAACTTAAATTTACATTTAAAAACTGTTTTTTATTAACTGATATAATGTTAATATACCAACCTATTAAAATACTGAAATCTGTTTAGATCCTTTGTAATAAACTGATAACCACCAAAAGCAGATGGTGATGAGAAAGTCACATGATGGACCAAAATGCATCTCAAGCAGCTTTTAGACAAGCTGAGAAAGAAAATACTAATAAATAAAGAAGGTGCACAATGTCATTCATACAAACACTAAACACCATCATGGAAGAAAATGAATGACAAATGTCTTTGAAACAAAAAAAAGCATGTTGAATAGCCATAACTGAAAAAAAAAATTGCACTGCATTAAGAGTGCTTGCATTTTAACACCTTGTATTTCCAGGGCTTGCATTTTTAGGTCCTGAAATGTAAAATAGTTGGTTATTTAAGCTGTGAATATTTTAATTTGAAAGATTTCACACACATTTTTACAATTAAAAATTCAATAATTCATATGCACCTTCCACAATACACTTCCAAAATATTCAATCTGTTTAAAAAATATGATGTATAATATTCGCGAGGCAAATTTCGGTCCATTTTATTTCACTTTACAAATTAGTTTCCACAGATTCAGTGGTTCAAATTAGGCATTTCACATCTGGGACCACCAGGAATAGCAGTAGAGCACCGATGCACGATCTCCAGCTGCTGTCAGTCGCTCACCAGCAGGTGATGCAGGCGGCTCTTGATGAAGGCCAAAGCATATATATATATATAAGCTCATCTGCCCTGGCCACTGGCCACTACAGTTATTTACCAAAAGGTTTTTTTTGTTTTTTCATGTTCCAAAGGTTGTAGTTTGTTTCTAGTAAGACTGTCTTACTTCATGTGAAATTTTGCCTTAAGTATCTCTCTTACTGTATGCACTGTTCACAATTATTTAAAACAAAAACAAAAAAATCGGTAAGACCCCAAAATGGATTTCTCCTATAGTAAGTCAGTCTAGTAAGGCGAATTATTGGCAATATATATGTAGTAATTTTGCCCTCTACTATTATTTACTGTAAACATTAATTTGAATTATTGGACTTTGTTTTGTACTGTGAGGAAAATTTGCTGACGGTCCCTAAGGCAGCAAATACGCAGCGAATATAATCTAGTGCCCAGCGAGTCACCACCCCACTACGAGGAGCAACAGCCTGAGCCCACCAC
>NW_026128440.1:37390-38602 GCF_022985175.1 Labeo rohita
AAATTTGATAATTTTATGTCCAGTTACCATAGTTTCCACCAAAAATAGCATAGTACATTGTTTCTACCATAAATATCAAGAATTAATGATATTGAATCATAACCGCCACCTACTATATTGGAGTGTGTAAATTCATAGCTTCATTAATCTCATCTTAAATTCTTTTAATAAGAACAGCTTCATGCAAAAATTCATTAATGCCTTAACAACTTCCATCTGAGAATTATCTATTCCTAAAATAGCACCTAATTTCCTTCCTTAATTGACGATGCATTCTTTTTTCCTTTCTTCCTTATATTTCCTACAGAGTAGTATGCTCCCCTGATAGCACACATACATCACGGAGACGTCTATTTGACATCTGCATTTACATCTGGAAGACGTAGTTTTTACATAGTTTGCTCATCTGCAATCTGCAATATGTCTCTAGGATGTTTCCTATCAGATGTCAAATAGATGTCTATTAGATGTCTTTAAGATGTTTATGATTTAGAATGTATGTAAAACTGACATCTTACAGACGTCTGTCAGATGTTTGTACACAGCAGATGCTTTCCAGATTAAGTGATCTTTAACTGATATCTTGCAGACGTATGTGTGCTATCTGGGTCTACATTTTCTTTGCATTTACAAACCTCACATTTTTCTGTGTTCACTTCAATAATATATTAAGTCTTGTGTGTCCTAACTAAAGGATCTAAGGATCCTCAAATGCAAACTGTGTGTTTTGTTTTACTTTCTTTTATATTCATTCATTCATTTATAATTCTTTCATTCATTCATTTATAATCATTTAATCCTTTTATTCCATTTAGTCATATAATCATTTATAATAATTTTAACCATTTATATACTCATTTCATTGATTCATTAATTGATTAGTCATTTATATTACATATTATTGGGTTATTTTCCCCATTGTTGTTTAGTCTATGACTGTGTGTTTAAGGGCTGTTTGTCTTCATGCAAAAGAGATAAGAGCAAATGTTTATGGAAATTCAAGATTTATGGGATGTTGTTGTGAATCAGTGTGGTATAACACTACTTGTTGAATTTGTGTTTGTCAGATAAAGTCTGAGCACTAAAACATATGCAACTCAGATTATTAAATAAACTCTGCTCCTTTTTATCATCATCACTTCATCTCCTGCCTCTGCTCTTCTCTGGCTTTGCTCTGTCAACGTCTTGGCTGATAGAAGACTGTTAATACAG
>NW_026128440.1:39102-90636 GCF_022985175.1 Labeo rohita
TATTTGTCCTTGCCATCAGTTGTGTCAGTTATTTACAGTATGCATTGTAACCGTTCATCTGTGAGACAAATCAGTTTTATACAGTCATGGCCAAAAACATGGGCACCCTTGCAATTCTGTCAGAAAATGCAACACTTCTCTCAGAAAGTTGTTCCAATTGCAAATGTTTTGGTATTCACATGATTATTGTTTTTGTTTGCACTGCAACAACACAAAAAACAGAGAAGAAAAGTCACACACAACTCAAAAATGAGAATGAGAACATAAGTTCTCATCACACATTAAAAATGTATCCAGAATTTATGAGATCATGCTTAATATAAAAATTCAAGTTATTTATTATCTAATAGGCTCTTACCCAAACCAATATTTAATTTCAGAGTGCGACAGGTGTACAGTTCAGCATTTGGTCCTTAGGGCAGTTAATTTATCTCACTGACAAATATATAATTATTGTGCATTGTGGAAAAACTCTTATCTTAGACAATTCTTGAGTGGCATGAGTTATTCTATTTTTAAATAACAGCTGTATATTGAAATGTGGTGGAAATGACATTCGTTCACTGCAGATCGGAAAAAAATGTAAAATATTAACAATTTCTCTTGTAATCTAAGTTTGTCCTCTACAGACCTTAAAACTAGACAAATTATTTAAACTTACGAGACTTTTGAACAAGTTTTTTTATTCAACTTCACAAGGCTAAAAGTGCCCCTAGTTTAAGAAACGCCCCATATGTCGTATATATGCCACTACATGGATGCCGCTCATTTTTACTAGACTTACACATCGTTTGGCTTCTGCAAAGAGAGAAAAGTCTGGCGAAGTCATTTCTGTTTGTATCAGAGCTCCTCTGCAGGTCATTCATGATAGTTCAAAGTTTTAGCTACAAGTTTATTAAAATGACAAAAACGTAATAAATTAAACAGAATAGGAACTATTTGGAACTTTATAAATAATTAATTAAAGTGTTAAAGTTATAATTCAGGTTAGAACACTCAATTTTTATAGAGTGTTTTCATATGACGTGTCATCAATCGACCATCAATCGCGGTACTGATTGAACCTAAACAATACCGCGTATCATGTTTTGGGCTGTACTAATTAATTTGACTGGAGAAAAACATTTGGACTGCCAAAAGTTATAACAAATCAAGGAGAATCGTGCAAAAATATGTCTGAGGAACGAAAGGCGTTTGTGGTTGGCCAACGTTCTAAACCAGGATTTCCACGGCAACAATCTTGACAACATTCGTTTTTGTTTTTATCATTTTCGGTCAGGTAGGTGAAGTATTAGGTTAATATCTTAATTAATACTGCTCATACGTATCTTTAGTTTGTCAAAATATTGCGCCCTTTTCTGCTTACCAAGTCCTTCATATGAAAGCAGCTTTCACACTTATTTTCCCTTGGTTTAGACAGCATAAATTAGCAGAGCAATGTATTCATTAGTACATTAACCATGGAATCAATGTAGTTGTTTACATATCACCGATATGGCGGGTAAATGACCAAGTCATGTAAGTGCAAACCATCTATCCACCTTATTTTTCCCATAAGAGTGGGTGCAGCCATTTGTACATTTTTTTTTTTGTGTCTGGCTTCCGGTCTCCCACTTCCAGCTATTTTTAGCTGGAGGAAAAAACTCGTTTTGCTGCTCGATATTGCAAACTGCTTTGTCTTACCATATTATTTTAATGTATTATCTTAATTATAAACACTTTTTGTCTTGCAAACTGTTTTACCGTTTACTGCACTTCGATATTCTTCTCGTTATTTCCCTATGGCGGATTATGAACCGGACATCTAAAACATTACCAGAAAACAGCTTACTTCTGCACTGAAAAATAAGGTGGATAGGTAATGTAGTATACTTAAATGACCATAATACAGTTATTAGTCAGTTTCTAATTCGTATTGCGATGAAAGTACATATTTTAAACAAACTGAAAAGCAATTGTCTCGCACAAAACACTTTATTCAATTTTACAGATTAGATCAGTTTATTTATTTATTTATTTTTATTAATGTATGTAAGTACTTAAGGTGAATACAGTCTTCACATTTCTGCTTCTGGGAATGGAGCATTAGATATCGGTGGGAATAAGTCAGCGAGGGGAAGAAGCTGTGAAGCTGGTGTAGGATGATTTAAACCGCTAACGTGAACCCGCCAAAAACAGTCAATGATATTGTATTATTGGTAAAGCATATTTAACACACACACACACAATACATATAGCTTCAATTGTTCTAGACAGAAAGAAGACACATACAATAACAGTGTCCTTAAAGTCACAGAATTTATTTTAGTTTATGATTACAGTTTTTAAAAAATAGAAAGACATGTTTGCACCCAACATATTTTTGTCATCTATCATAGTGTTTCATTTGCTAGTAAATACCCTTCTATGAACTGTACAACAAAATAAGCAATTAGCCAACTAGCTAAACCACCATAATATGAATTCTATTACACTGTCTCGAGAACATGTAGCATTAAATAGCGTCTTGATTTATGACACACAAGTAGGCAATGTCGGTTTATCCTTCCTTCTCTGGTAATGTCAATGTCTGTGCAGTGTATAAGAAACTTGGATCTCCACCCAGCTGTCTAGAATCTGCTGCTCCTGTTCCTCAAAGCATTGCAAAATTCAGCCACTAGAGGGAGATAAAATACAGTTGTAGTGTCAATGTTTGGAAGAGCATCCTACCATGTCTTTTTGATGTTTAACTTATAAACCTTTGGAAACACACCTTTTGTGAGCTCTGAGGTTGTTAATCAATGGTATATGGCAACTTTTTGCATCATTTTAGACTAGTTTTTAAATTATCATGTTAAGACTGCATTACCCATGATGCTGTTCAAAAATTCCACCAATCAAAGTCAGGATCAGCAAATCCTGCCAAATTAGTTTGCAGGAAACCCCCTTTGACATGAAGCACCACAAGGCTTCAAACAACTTTAAATACGTAGTTTTTGATTTCACCGTCATCATTTACAGTCCTTTATAGGATTGCAGTGCGTTCCCTTATTAAAACCATTAAGTACACAGTTTTGGTCTTTTCGTCTAATTTTTAAATACTTTTTTGCTTCAAATCAAAGTTTGTGATGCTTGATTCACCTCGCAGCTGATTGGTTTGGTTCATGGCTTTAATGAAGCTCTGTGTGTACTGCGTGTTTTACTTACAATTTAGTGAAATTGAAAAAAAGAAAATAAATAGGACTATATGCCATAGCTAGATTTAAAATCGTTCTATAATCTTCACTGCATGTTACATGACTAACAGTGACACAAACCTCAGAAAAGTTCAGCTCTACTGTGCCAGCCTTGTTCTTGTCCAGCATTTTAAATGTTTCTGCAAATGAGAATGTGGATATGTAAATGCAGCGTATCACATATCAGTCTTCATTCAAATACGGCTGTTTATCGGACACTCACTGAACATGCATTCAAGGCGCATAATACAGCCCACAAAGTTGTCAAAGTCAATGGTGAGATTGGAGTCGCTGTAGCGCGCGACCAAGATCTGGTGTAGAGGGTTGTTCAGAGAGAAGCCTGTAAAAACAACATCAAGTGATTAATTGATTAACAGATTTGTTGTTTTTGTGTGAACTGTTCTTTTAAGACACAACAGCTGACCTGCTTTCCCTATGGCTTCCCTCATCTCCATAGAGCTCATTGTGCCGGATTTGTCCTTGTCGTTTTTACAGAAGATGTCCTGACAAAACACAAACATTTTATAACAAACTACCGCCTTCGAGGACGCACTGTACAAATAAATGATACCAGGATGAAAGCAAGCATGAAAACATACCAGGTACATCTCAATTTTAGTCCAGAGAATCTTAAATTCAACCATGCCCAGTTTGCCACTGCCGTCTTTCTGAGACATTAGTAAAGGAAAGAAAAGACTAGAACAGTACAGAAATAATAATTTAAATAGTCAAATTATTTAAAAAAAAATTGATGCATTTCAAAAAAATCTTCTGCATTGATTCAAAAGGATACATCCAGTAAGTTCACCATGTTGCGGCAAGTGTCCAAACTAAATCCATCTGTTTTAATGTCTTTGCCTTAAAAAAGTGATTAAAAGGTGAAAAAGTCAATAATCAAAATATGTAATGAATAAGAAACGGGTACATATATATATATATATATAATATGGATTTAGAGGCTTTTGCATCTAAACTCTTCATATATATATATATATATATATATATATATATATATATATATATATATATATATATATATATATATATATATACACACACACATATGGAAACTTGTATTTATTTGTAGTTATATATTTTATTGATTTATTGATCATATATAAATACAAATACACATATACTAGTACTGTCAAATGATTAATCATGATTAACTGCATCTAAAATATTTTTTTTACATAATATATGTGTGCGTACTGTGTATACATTTATATATATATATATATATATATATATATATATATATCAGGGTTCTGGACTGTCTGTTCCGTTGTTTTCCCCCTGCTTTAGTTTCCTGTTTCTATATACGGTCATGTTCCTGTCCTCGTTTAGTTTGATTATTAGTTGATTCCCTGCACCTGTCTGTCCCTCATTATCCTGTATTTATAGCCCCAGTCTGTTCAGTTAAGTTTCTGTCAGGTGTAGTCTACATGTATCTACACCTCATTCCTGTATTGGATTACCCCTGTTTCGCTGATTAAAAGACTGTTGATTGTACTCCACATTTCTCTCATCCTTACGACCGTGTGAGTGTGACAGAAGACCCAACCAAAAACGGATACCTCCGTGTTTACCCCATGTTTTCTTTTTCCGATTTTCACTCAGTGTTTTGTTTCCATTGTGTATTCCCCTGTATGGATCACCTGGTTGCAAGGTTCACCTCCCTCGCTCGCAAAGACCTTTCCTTACTGGAGTATGCGGTTGAGTTCAGCCAGCTTACCGTTTTAACAGTGTTTGGCGATGCTGCACTGAACTCACTGTTCTGGATCGGAGTGATTTACCACCACCCTGTCGACCTCCCAGACACCATCGGATTAAGCTGGAGGGAAGCGATCATCCGGTGTCTGGAGAGTGTCTACCTCCGATCCGGGAAACAGCCAGGCCCAGCCCACCATCTCCCCACTGTGCGGAGCTATAGGCCGAGCCCACCGATGGCAGAAAGCCACTTCCTGCCGTGTTCAACGAACCAGTGCAGTGCCGAGCGACTGACTGGAGGATCGCCCCGGAGGAAGAGCCCAACCCGTCAGACCAGGTGCGAGAGCCGGCGACCAAGCCTGCCATGAGGGAGCAAGCCATGGATGGTGTGAGTGTGGAGTGGAGCTCCGCCCCCTACACCGCAGTTGAGCTGATCATACATCTGGGACTGCTGGACTTAGAGGGGGACCTAACTGACTGGGAAACAGATCTAGAGGCTGACTCCCATTTCCCAGTCAACCCAAGAGAGAGACTCAGTCCCAGAGTACAGCCAGGAGTGGGCTCTGATTCCACAGGGCAGCCCTGAGAGCCAGGAGGCTCACGAATGTTCACCCAACCGCCCGCTCCTGCCTCCTCCACCGCTGTCATCTGGCAGCCCCTATGCTCGCCCTCAGCCTACCATCTATAAGGTGCGAGCTCCGCGGGTCTGCCATCTTCCATTGTCGCTGTGGCAGGAGAATCTCCGCCTCGGCCTGCAGACCCAGCGGCTCCACCTCGGCTCCTAGCTCCCTCACCTCCACCGTCACTCGTTGATCCACCAGCTCCACTGGGCTCCCTCGTCCCTCCAGCTCCTCCTTGGTTGGGCGTCGACCCGCCTTTGCCTCAGGACTCCGCTCCTCCAGTTTCACCTTGTCGCTCTGCCCCATCGACTCCGTTGGGCTTCTCCCTCCCACCAGCTCCACCTTGGTCCTCAGTTGCTCTGGCTCCACCACGGATCTCCCGGTCTCCGCCTCGGTCGCCAGAGCCCTTGGGCTTCACCCATCCTCCTGGCTCGTTGGCTCTCTGGCTCCACCACCGCCGTCACCGTGGGCCGTCATTATGGCTGTGGGTCCCACATAGCGCCGCCTACTCTAAGCCCGTCTTGTCGTCTGCCTGGTCCACCCTGGTTCCTCCTGTCTCCTCTCTCCTTCGTCACCCCCATGGACTCTGTCTACTGGCCCCCTCTCAGGTGCCCGTCCTCCTCCAGAGCCTTCTCCCTAGTTCCCACCAACCCCTCCCCATGTTGGTCTCTTCTATATATATATATATATATATATATTTTTTATTTTGGATGCAATTAATCGCGATTAATCATTTGACACCACTAATATATACGTGTACATATTTAAGAAATATTTACATGTACGTGTGTGTATTTATATACACAAATATACACAGCACATAAACATATAAACACAAACTATTTTGGATGCGATTAATTGTGATTAATCTATTTGACAGCACTAATTATTTACTATATATTTTACAGATGTAACACAAAAGCTAAATAGCTTGTGAAAAGTTTCAGAGCTTACGTTTAGATATCACTTTGTTCAGGATATTCTGCAGCTCAAATGCTGAGATTTCAGCATCCTTGTGGAGAAAGAAAAAGATTGGATATAGTTTAGTAATATTAAAATGAACAAAATAATATAATTAATTATTCTGTAATATAATTAATACTCACTGCCCCAGCAAGCTGTCCAAACAGATTCTTGAACCGGCTATCGATGTCACCCTCATTCACATTAATCTATGAAAAAGTAACATTGAAATAATTGACATTTTTGTCATAATACAGTATGAAATTCATGTTGGACAACTGAAGAAATTTACCTCAGGAACGTTGCAATCGACAGGGTCATCAAGCTCTCTAAAACCCAAACATATTTTCAGTCAGGAGAAATAAACTTTCATTACAACCAATTGAAATATTGTGGGCCAGGAACTCACTGGAACTCGGCCTGTTTCTCAGAGAAGACGCGAACACAAAAGTCTCCATCCTTGTTAGGCTCGAAGGTGGAGGGTACGATGAGATACTCGCCGGGGGGCAGACAGAAACGAGAGCAAACCTCACGCAGGTTGATGAAGGTCTCAGAACGGGCTGCTGATGCATGTCGGACGAAGAAGTTGCGGTCCAGGTGGACGTTCCTCTGCCCGGCAATCTGCAACAGAATATTTCAACAAGAAATTAGAATATTAGTGTTAATTTCTGGGTAAATCTGGCTATGATGAACTGATAAAAAACACTAGTGGATTTTGAGGTTATGTAGCAAACTGGTGCTTTAGTATCTGCCGTCAATACCTCGTCAGGAACCTGTGGATGACAGTAAGAGAGATATACTGATTTAATTTGTTTATGTTTGTAAAATATTCAGTTCTTATCACTTCTGATAGTTCTTGGTCAGAACAGGCAGGAAAGTGGATCAGACTATTTCCCGACACAGTGTTAACTGCTCACCTCGTAGATGGCGAAGCCGATGGTGTGCATGTCCTCTCCGACTTTTCTCATTTTGCGGCGGTTCTTCTGGATCAGACCCACAACGAAGCTGCATCCCACTTCATTATCAGTTGGGTCATCGTCCTGCTCCTCCAGCTTGATCAAAAACTGAGGATTCATCCAGAATGAGTCTGGCAAGAGCATAACAAAGGTCATAAATTGTTGTTTTGCTGTTTAGTATAGCTTTTTTTTTTGCTGTTGTGTTTGTTTTATCTTATTTCTTGCTTTAAATTTTGTTGATATTCTTGAGTTTGGTTTGTTTAGCATTAGTTATTTGGTTTTTTTTTTGTTTTATGGGCTGTTTTTGTTTGGTATACATTTTTTTTTTTTTCTCTGTGTATTGTTTTTAAGTGTTTTTTTTTTGCTGTTGCTTTTTAGTATTTTTTTGCAGTTGTTTTTAGTGTACTTTTGTTTTTGCTGTAGTTTTTGTTCAACATTATTTTATTTTCTCTAATATTCTTTTATATTCTGTTTTTGTGCAGTAATTTTTGTTTTGTTTTCGTTATATGCATTTACTACTGTTTTGTTTTTTGTTGTTGCTGTTTTTATTTTTATTTTGTTTCTTGCTGTTGATTATGTTTGGTATTCTTGTGTTTGTTTTATTTAGCATTATTTGTGCTGTATTTTTTTTGTATTTATCTACTATTATTTTCCTTTGATTTTTGTTGTTTTTGTTTACTATTCTTTTTTTTTTTTTTTTTTTTTTTTTTTACTGTTGTTTAGGTTCCTTGCTGTTAGTATTCATTTTTTGCCATTGCTTTATTTTTGCAGTTGTTGTTTTTTTTGTGTGTAATTTTTTTGCTGTTGTTTTTGTTCACTATTATTATTATTATTATTATTATTATTATTATTATTATTATTTATTTTTTTTTTTTTATTTTTTTTTTTTTTTAGTATAAATTTTATTTTTTGCTGTTGATTTTGTTTGGTATTCTTTTGTCTGTTTAATTTCATTTAGGATTATTTAATACTTTGTTTTATTTTTTATGTTTTTTAGTATTTTTTGCCGTTTTTGTTTGCTGTTGTTTGTTTGTTGTTTTAGTTTGTTCCACTTTTTACTGTTTTTAATGTTATTTTTTGCTGTTGCTTTTGTTTAGTTTTTTTTGCAGTAGTTTTTAGTATACTTTTGATTTTGCTGTTGTTTTTGTTTAATATTGTTTTATTTTTTGCCATTTTGTTTTTGTGCAATATTCTTTTTTGTTTTTTGTTGTATTTATTTACTATTATTTTGCTTAGATTTTTGTTGTTTTTGTTTAGTATTCTTTATTTGTGTTTTGCTGTTTTGTTTTAGTATTGTTTTGTTTTTTGCTGTTGATTTTGTTTGGTATTCTTGTGTTTTTGTTTTGTTCTGGTATTGTCTTTGTTAGATGCGCAAAGCCATCATGTTTATTTTCCCTGTGTGTTTTTGCCTTAGAGCATTATTGTCATTTTTCTAAACAAAGTTAAAGATATTTTGAACCGCATCTCCTCTTCCTTGCCTCACCTGCACTGTGACAAATAATCTTTGTTTTGTTTTGTATTCTTGGTCTAATATTCAATATAAAATTATGTAATATAATACAGTATAATATATTTATCATGTAGTTAATTCAGTTAATTACTTGGATAATTCCTGCAGCCTCCAGCAGTTGATCCATTCCTCCAGTTGCCATCAAACTTGGACAGTGCCCACTTATTAAGGCTTTCGTCTGACAGAGCATCAGGGGTCAGATTACAGATCTCCACCCGCGAGTAAAGACGCAGGAAATCAGAGAACGCCATCCTGTGATGCAGAGAAACATCTTGTCAATTATCTTATGAAACACCTTAACTAAAAAGTCCAAAAAATAAACAAATAAAATATTTGCAGTTTACCAGAACTCTCCATCTTCTGCTTTGCAGCTCAATCTCTCACGATCGGCGTCACTGATCTGACGCCATTCTGATGACCTATAGACCAATCACAGGACATTCAGCGAATTTCCCAGTCATTATTTTGGCTAAAATTTTTGGCTTGAATAAAAAGCTTATTTTGCATATATACACTACCACTCAAAAGTTTGCGGTTGGTAAGACTTTTAATGTTTTTGAAAGAAGACCAGTGCTCACCAATGCTGTATTTTTAACAAAATATAGTAAAAACAGTTACTATATTACTAAATATTACTACAATTTAAAATTTTATTTTACTAAAACAGCAAAGCTGAATTTTTAGGATCATTACTCTAGTCTTCAGTGTCACATGATCTTTCAGAAATCATTCTGCTGATTTGCTGCTCAAGAAACATTTCTTATTATTATCATCTTACTTTTTTTTAGGATTCTGTACTCCCAGGGCCCCTCCCCCCTTCTCCACAACCATTGGAGTTGCCCGGGTAGTAATCGTCTAGTCTAACTGGCAGTGCTTACCAAGCACAAGGCTTGCCCTGGCTGCTCAGGTTGTGAGCTACCGGAGTATTGCATCCTCTTGGGCACTGACACATGGCGCCTCGCTGACAGATGTTTGTAGAGCTGCATTTTCGCTAGATTCTCTAGCCTTCATGTTGAGCCGGTATCCTCCTGTGTTCTCACCTCAAATGGGTAGAAGCACAGAGAAGCCCCAGCTCAGTGTTGGCTTGCTGCGTCATAGTATGTGCTTCATTTGCTCCAGAGTTCCCTGTTGGGCAAAACCTGTTGAGTTCCTCCATCACCTGTGGCAGCCAGACGTGGCAGAGCATCTGGTGCCAGGCCTTCATTCGCTGTATACTTAAAAGCCAGTGGTAGGCTGGGTGCCCATACGTAGTGATCCTGAGGGGATCCCATATGCGTGTTCTTACACAGTATAGCTTCTAAGCCTGTGGAGGCCTTTAAGCCAGAGGAGGTCTACTTCAGGTAGTAGCTTGAATGGTCTAAAGGTTACGGTGAGGGCTTCCCCTCCGAGGAACCAACCTCCCAGGGCCCCTCACCCCTCCAGCGCTCCACAGCCAGTGAAGTTGCCCAGGGAATGTGCTGGACCTTCTAAACAAAGTTTACCAGCTGTATCCACTGCCAACTGGCGGTGTAAACCCCGTCTCCCCTCACGAGCCTGTAAGTATTCATCTAGTCTAACTGGCAGTGCTTACCAAACACAAGGCGTGCCCTGCCTGCTCAGGTTGCGAGCTCACTCTACCTGAAGTATTGCATCCTCTTGGGCGCTGACACATAGTGCCTCACTGTCAGATGTTTGTAGAGTTGTGGGCTAGGTGACACCCAACACGTTCGCTTTTCTAGCTTTCGTGTTTTCATCTTAAAAAGCTAGAAGCACCGAGAGGTACATGCTTATTTTGCACCAGTGAGATCCCTGATGAGCAAAATTTTTTGAGTTCCTTTATCACCTGTGGCAGACAGACATGGCGGAGCATCCGGCGGTAGGCTGGGTGCCTATATGAGGTGACCCTGGGGGGATCCCATATGTGTATTCTTCCACAGTTTACTTTCTAAGCCTGTGGCTTCCCTTGGCAGAGCCCACTGCAAAGGTGTAGCCACCCTAACTAGGTCTGAGCAACCCCAGAGACTTGGCCCTACGGGGTTAGTCCATATGTGTATTTCCACTTAGAACCTCCCTGTGGAGGAGGTGGCTTCCACGGTGTTCCTCTTCCAGTGGAACAGGTATGCTTTCCCAGTGTTATCCAGGTCTCACTGAGTGGGTTGTGCAGGAACAGCAGTGATCTACCTTCTATACCTTCTCGTCTAATAGGGGCATCAGGAGGCTTACGCAGAGCACTGGAAGGGGCAGCATCAGTGGCGCTTTGGTAGGGATTCATAATTCGTGAAAGGGAACGTCTCGGTTACTTGTGTAACCCTGGTTCCCTGAAGGAGACGTCACGTCCTGTCACCACATTTGCTGCACCTGCTGCCTATTTATAACCATGCTGCAGGGTGCAGCAGTCAGATGCAAATATTGCATGCCAATGTGCATTGGTTTATTTAGTTTACACTCTAAGCAGATTGGTCTCTCTGGCGAGATTCCCCAATTCTAGTGTTGTCAAAAGTACAGACGCTCACAGTTCACATGCTCAAAAAATATGACTGTGATTGGCTACAATGATCAGTGCTTCATGCTCTTCACTGAATGCTCACACAGAACCACAACAGGAGCATTTGAAAGCCGTGTTTGTCAGATGATCTGTCTATGTAGATGCATAAGGGATCCGCTGACAAATGCGGCTTTCAAACGCTCAAGTAGTGCTTCAGCAATGTTTAAGAATTGGCTCAACAGCACTCAAATGCTAGCAGGAAATGGACATTTTCAAAATTTCAATACCAACTGTTACCGAAGTTGGTACTTTAGACAACACTCTAGTCGCTATCTCTGGAAGGAGATCTCAAGGAAGAAGGTTACACAAATAACCAGGACGTTTTGTTTATTAATATTAATAATCATTATTTCAATATAAAGTGCAATAATCTACAATAATGATTTTGTCATAATATTGCAGCCTTATGAGCTCCTTTTTTTGTATAATTTAGATACATTATTATTACATAATTTAGATTTGTATCATTTAGATACAATTTTAAACAGTCTATTGTTATAGGCAACAGTTTAAAATATTTATTAAAGTAACTGGGTAAATCTAAGTATTTGGCATTAAAGACAACATAGTATGGGGATTATAATAATACGATGATTACAAAAATTGCCCTTATAAATGTAAAAATTGCCCTTGGAAATCAGTTCCAGGGGGCAAATATTGGCCCTTAATTTTACAGTTTGTCAAGTGATATAAGATTTTGTAGGCATACACATGCCACCCCACATAACAAATTCCAACGTGTATGTATATATATATAAAATTAAATGATATATTAAAATTATATGTTTTCCCAAAGGATTGAATGAGTTAAGCGTCAATGGGTTAAGTACATTTAACATCCATTGTTTTGTTGTGGAACGAGGAAATTAGGTGTACACCTAATTAGGATGGGCGGCACTCAACTTCTCCTTCCTACACCCGAGGGCATAAAGGCTTAAACAGAGTTCCTATAGCAACTCATAGCAACATGTCTGAATAGAGCCTCAAGTGGGTGTGGTTACTCGAAACCACAGTTGGTTTCCACAGTTGCATTTCAGAAACAGAGTTTTACATGCTTATTCATTTACACACATGTAACACTGTGTATTTGGATTACCCACCCATCACTCCAGGCTCCGGTCCACTCCACTTGCCCCCAGGGGTTCCTGATCCGGATCAGTTTGGTTAAGTTGCCCCTGTACTCCACCTGTTACATTTAGTCATAAATTATATTCCATCTGCAAACCAATTAAAATGGATAGTTCATCCAGAAATTAAACTCCTGTCAACATTTACTCACCCACATGTTGTTATAAACCTGTATGACTTGTTTTCTTCTGTTGAACACAAAATAAGAGGTTCTGAAGAATGTTGTTAAATCAAACAGCTGGCAGTAGCCATTGACTTCCATGGTATGGAAAAAAACACTATGGAAGCCAATGGCTACCATCAACTGTTTGGTACCCAACATTCATTAAAATATCTAATTTTGTGTTCAACAGAAGAAGAAACTGAAGTACAGGTTTAAAACAACATGAGGCAGAGTAACTTTTTCTAGTCAACATTCTAGTCAATACTAATCATTGCTAACCTCATCTGCTCCTGTAACCGAGTAGGCGTGTCCTTTCACCAGTTTCTGACTAGTAATGGCCTCTGAATCAGCTGAGTTTGTGATCTAAACCAATCCGAAACAAAACAAACATCAGTAACAAAAACACAACAGAACCAGTTTTGCATGACTATCAGTTCCAGTTCACTGACAGTTACACAACAGTTAGTAATTACAAGGTTGTGCACGTAAATATTGAAGCTTCTCACATCTATGGAGCAGCCCAGCAGTGAGCCCCAGCTCAAAGCCTTCTGGATGACTTTGAATAGGTTTGGACCTGCTTTTGCTAGTTCGTGGACCTCTGCGATACCTCCAGTGAAATCTTCAAAGCCTTCGGTGGTGGTGCCACCAGACAGAGCTTCATAGCAGCCATTCACCCTGAGGACAAGAAGTAGCTAAGGAAGTCTAGTCCACTTTGACATGCTAAATGAGTTTAACTACTGACTACTCACTTTGCATAGGCCTTCTCCAGCAGGGCGCTCCAAAACTCAGAGCCCTCGGCAGAGTGGACGAACAGCAGCTCTTTGTTCCTGGTAGGCAGACGGTCATCAATGACCACATCCACCCATTCACCAAACTGCCAGAACTGAAGAGACAACAGACATATGCAAACATTAATCAAATGTTTGACGTCTTCATGGAATAACGTCTTGTAAATTTTAAAAAGTTTACATACACCTTGCAGAATCTGCAAAATGTTAATTATTTTACCAAAATAAGAGAGATCATACAAAATGCATGTTATTTTATTTAGTACTGACCTGAATAGTCCACATAAGAAAATTTTAATTGAATTTATAAAAATGACCCAGTTCAAAAATTTTTTGTTTAGTGATAGTTGTTCATGAGTCCCTTATTTGTCCTGAGCCGTTAAACTGCACGCTGTTCTTCAGAAAAATCCTTCAGGTGGGACCAAATTCTTTGATTTTTCAGCATTTTTGTGCATTTGAACCCTTTCCAACAATGACTGTATGATTGTGAGATCAATCTTTTCACACTGAGGGCAACTGAGGGACTCATATGCAACTATTACAGACGGTTCAAATGTTCACTGATGCATTAAGAGCTGGGGGGTGAAAACTTTTGAACAGAATAAAGATTGTACTTCTTTCTCATTTTGTCTAAATATTATTTTTTTCTCAATTTAGTACTGCCCTTCAGAAGCTACAGAAGATACTTAAGACAAAATAAGTTAAATTTACCCTGATCTTCAAATTTCAAAAGTTTTCACCCCCAGTCTCTTAATGCATTGGGTGAGCATTTTAAAGCATCAGTGAGCATTTGAACCTTCTGTAGTAGTTGCGTATGAGTCCCTCAGTTGTCCTCAGCATGAAAAGATGGATCTCAAAATCATACAGCCATTGCTGGAAAGAGTTCAAATACACAAAAATGCTGAAAAAACAAATAATTTGTGAGACCTGAAGGATTTTTCTATATTTTAAGTTATGTCAAACACAAACAAAACAATAATTAAAAATTGATTCAGGATGTTGGTCAGCAGAGACCTATAAAATAATGCTAAAAATTAATAGGACTTTTACATCGGAAGAAAACTAACAATAGTAATCGTGAAAATAAATAATAGTAATAGCATATATAACGTATATTATATCTAAAAAGCAGATAAACAATAAATAAAAAACAGTTTAGGATATCAGTTAGCCGACACTTCTGTATTAGTACTGAACTATAAAACTATAAAATGCAATTTCATTCATAATATTTGTAACATTTTTGGTTGGACTGGCTTTTATGTGAAAAAGTGGTTATTAACCTGGAAATGAAATATTCCAGCGTAGTCACTGTCAAAATTCTGTTCAGGCGGGACCACACGGGCGAACACATCCTGGTTGAGGGTAAGAGAAGCGATGGCAGCTAGAAGCCAACAGTCACCTGGAAAACCAGCAGGATGATGTCAAATCATATTGACTCACTATTGTAAACCTGTAGCAGCTGCTCTTTTATTTAATATTTTATTAGATTTCACTGTTTATTCTACAAACTTCAACAACGATTTGCTGCGATGTCATTGGTAAAACATAAACTGCAATCGACATAAGTTGTTCTGGAATGTTTCAGGACACCACCCCTCCTAATATTCCTGCTCCCACACATTTTGCAAACTAATTTGCATCACAGCATTTCCTTTATAGCCAGTAAAGTCAGTGGAATTTTCTGATCAGGGCTCTTATCAAGATTTTCAGCTACAACGGAAAACTCAGTCATGTGAAAACAGTTTGTATGATCCAAGACAGGATAAAAGCACACTGGTGTTTGTGTTGTAGTAAAACAGGTTAAACAGGGTGTGTATGTGCGTGTGTGTTTGGGACTTGGGAGTTGCTATGTGGACAAAAAGGTTTAGCTTTTCATGTTGCACAACTGGGATTCCCTTCCATTCAGCTGATTACTCACCCTTTGAGTTTTCAAGTAAAACATTTAGTTTTAGATGTTTTGGGTGAACTGTTTCTTTAGGAACATATGCAGTTAATAAAATTCCCAGATGTGAGAAAATGGCAATTGAATTATTTAAGAAATATGGATCAGAATGAATGAGTTTGCTCAAACAGGGTGTTTTCCTGTACAGTTCTAATGATTTTCCATCAAAAGAAACTTCCTTAACCAGAAAAACTGCTTTTGTGGTTTAACATTTCAGTGGCTGAATTCTGCAGATTATTCTGTATGGGACAGTTCTTTACGATCTTTTGTTATCGTCGTTTCTAAAGTTTCATTGTACACCAGCTCCACAATAGGCAAATATTATAGCTAAACTGACTCACCCAAAGCACCCTGGCAGATGTCAGTTCTGCTCGCTCCTCCACTAATGAACGATGGGTTGGATGTCAGTTGCTGGATGACAAAAACAGGCATTCCATAAACATGAATCACTGGTTTACCTTAACAATAAATGATTTCATTGCTGAATGAAAATGTTCAAACAAATGGCAGCTTCCATACAATATAGTACAAAACAGAGCTAAGTAACAGGGTTGTAAATTTAGCTTGTAAATTTAATATTTGCTTGATCATTTTGTACTAGTTACCTGAGTAACAGGATTAAATGGTTGAGCAGTCAACACTGAAATTCTTGCAAAAATTTACAATGAAAATAAAGTCATTTAGGGTACAAACTATGTTTTAGTTTACATTTCCTGTAACAGGAGAAACCATGCAGTAACAGGGTTGCAAAATGACAACAGGAGCTAGACATTTTGTTTATTTGTTGGTTTGTAGTTATTGATTAACTTATATGTAACACATATAAAAATAAATATTTATGTGATAATTTTCATTATAATAAACTGAGTAACAGGGTTGAATGGTAGAGCAGTCAATACTGAAATCTGTGCTTACATAGACAATGAAAATTATTTACAGTCCAAATTATGTTTTAGTTATGTTTCCTATAACAGGAGTAATCATGCAGTAACAGGGTTGCAGAATGAGCTTAAATAACGCAAAACTCAAAAGGAGCTAGAGATTTTGTGTTTATTTGTTAGTTTGTAGTTATTGTTTAACTTTTATCTACCATATGTTAAACATAAATATTTGCATGATCATTTTTTACTGCAGTTACCTGAATAACAGGGTTGAATGGTTGTGCAGTCAACATTCAAATTTGTGCAAAAGTAGACAATGAAAATTAAGTTATTTTGAAGTACGTTTTGAATAAAGTATGTTTTGGTTTACGTTTCCAATAAATAGGAGATATCGTGCAGTAACAGGGTAACAAAATTAGCTTAAATAACACATAACTTAATAGAAGCTGGAGATTTTCTGTTTATTTGTTGGTTTGTAGTTATTGATTAACTTTATTGATTAACTATATGTATCACATATTAAAAATAAGCATTTTGTGTGATCTTTTTAATTATAATAAACTGAGTAACAGGGTTGAATGGTTAAGCAGTTAAATTTGAAATTTGTGCATAAATATACAATGAAAAAAAAAGTTATTTAGAGTTCAAATTATGTTTTAATTGACCAATTTTCCATAACAAGTGAAAATATAGCAGTAAAATCATGTGGTAACAAGGTTGCAAAATGGATACCAGAATATTAAATACTATAGATTTAACCAGTATTATTGTTCATAAAAATATTACTTTAAATATTTAATAATCATACGTATATTATTGTATAATATTTCATATTCATGTTAAATATTTAAATAACATTTAAAATTAAATGTTTAACATTTAACATTGCATTGGAATGATTTTTATTACAATAACCTGAGTAACAGGGCTGAGTGGTTGAGCAGTTGACACTGAAATATTTGTAAAAACTGACAATGAACACTTCTTTGTGGGTGTTACAATTATGAGGAATGTTACATTTTCTATATAGGGGAAAATCATGCTCTAACAGGGTTGAAAAGTGTGGGACACAGCTAAATATGAACCATTTCAATTGTGTTAATTCAATTTTTTAATTTAAATCGTTAAAAATAGAACAGACTGTGAATTAGCTGACACCATTCTTGAACACAACAACAGCCATCCATCATACCAGCTGCGAGGATCATATTCATTTTAATTGACTCTAAAAGGTCTTCTGGTAAGCACTAATGCATTATGGGGATCACAAAAGCATAAGGATGCAACATTTAACACGCTAATGCTCTGTGGGAGTGTATGTTCCCATAACTTCCTGGTCTGTCTGGCTCTGAAGTGGTTTGTCAAGATCAGACTAACATGCTGTAGTTCACATGGTCATTAATGTACAATTTGTTGTTCTTTCTTGGCTAGCTGGCTGGTGTTCGAAAACACATGCATTAAAACACTGATGTGTATATTATCTGTAGCACAGTGATATGACTGAACTAAAACGGACAAGTGCAGTTGACAAATGAGATCAAACACACCTAGATACAGGAAGCTTCAGACTAATAGTTGGTTATAATTACCAAACATAAACAACAAGACAAGATGCTCAAGGCGTGATGGCCTAGAGCAAACAAATAAGATTTGAACCTGGTTTAAGAATGTTTTGCCATTGTAATGAAGGGTGTGAACACTTCAACCATGCAAATCAGGCAAATGTCAGGTGCCAAAAAATATGCGAAATAAAATACTGAATACTATAGGTATAACCAGCAGGTACATTTTTTTGTTATGCAAATTTAACAGACTGAGAGTAATTTAGTCTTTCAGTTTAGACTTTTTTTTTTAAATAAAACATTTATTTAGTATATAAAAGTATAATAAAACAGCTCACATTTAATACACATGTATTATTTTACATATTTCTATAATATTTCATATTACTTATAGATACATATTTCAGTTTTTTTAATTAATTTAACACTTTTATTAAATATTATTTATTAAATGATTGTGTTACACCCACCTTTGGTCTCAGCCACTCAACCCCGCGCACTTTGGATGAGTTTGGTCCCAGTTCCTTGAACCCCAGGGCAGATGTACTGGCTTCAAACGTGTCATCCTGAAACAGGCGTCCGCTCTCCAGACACTCGCGTTTGAGCGCTTCATAGTCCTGGTTGAGGAATTTGACCGCCTGAGCGTTGGTACCGACGCCCGCTGCTCTCGCTCGGTTCTGCTGAAGCTTCGCCGCAATTCCTGACATCTCTGCGCGTCCGTCACAACAAACAGTGAACTCGCACCTCAGATGACAAGGAGTTAAATGGAGGGGGCGTGGCCACGGGCGTTACTAGCCTTACGTCAGTGTGCACATTTACCTGGCTATATATGATTTCACTAAATATATTTAATTATTATGTGTTTAACTATAATCTAAACATAATGTCCAAGCTAACCTTCACCTTTTCTTTGATGAGGGAAAACTAAACGTTTACACATGAGAGGAACTGGGGAAAAGCATAGAAAATGCAAAACAAATGTTGTATCAGTGACAAAATTGATCAAATATGCTACAAGGGATCCAGATAAGCATGTTTCTGAATATAAGGGAACTATGTGCATTGGAAAAGGAAACAATTCTGCAATTTTTGTATTCAATCAAGACTATTTAGGATTTATAAACCTATATTAACGGGATAAAAATTCTGCATTTGATTTGCTTTTTTCCCCCACTAGAATGACATTTTAGCTATGTAGGTTTTTAGTAATTAATTTAATAATGAATTAATTTCTAAAGAATCTAAAACAATACATTAATCTTAAATATTTTGACAGAAAAGCAAACAAAAATCTTAAAAGCACTGCACAAAGCACAAAAGCAATGTTTTTATTTTTTTTAATAATGTGGCTAATGTAGGCTTGTGTTGTAGAGCTGAAAAAAAAATGCATTTAGCCATTTTAGAGATTATCAAGATACACATATTACGGTTTCACTGAGAAACGGAACGATTCAGAAACGAGATTTGTTAACTCGTTAAAAACGGTTAACTGAACCGACTCAATCGAGTCATTTAATTCGCGAATCAAGCATCGCTAGTTCTGACTCTACACGGACTACAGACTATATAGGAAAATAGACACTATATACATAATTGCATGTTGTTGAATGAAAATGATTCTCAGGTCGCTGTGGTACTCTCACACCTCTGGATTATCAGATTTAAAACGACGCAACCGTTTAAAAGACGGACGCTTCTTATCTTTTGTACTTATCTCCATATTAGCGGGAAGACAGTGGAGAAATTCGGTAAGTATTGACTAGTTTCAGCTCTTACAAAAATATACCGTATCCTATTATTTTGTAATGAAAGAGCTGGCGCGGCCATTTTGAACTTAAACGTACAAGACTTCCGGGGCTCATTTTAGCTGTACAAAAACAAGTTGCTAATATTTGTTATCATAATATTTATTATTGTAGCCTTTTATTCTTTAATGAACAAGTAATGAATCGAAAGTCTCACATGAAATAGCTTTCCACGTTGTAAAATTTTCCACAGCCATATCTGAGAGTTTAAAGGCGCTAAGATAAGCTTGTTAAGATAATAAATGATATTCGCCTAAATCCTGATTCTTGCAAAATATCAGTGCTGGTACTACTAGATCTTAGTGCTGCATTTGACACTGCCGATCATAACATTCTTCTAGAGAGACTGGAAAACTGGGTCGGGTTTTCTAGGATGGCGCTCAGTTGGTTCAGGTCATACTTAGAAGAGAGAGGTTATTATGTGAGTATAGGAGAGCATCAGTCTAAGTGGACGTCCATGATATGTGGAGTCCCTCAAGGCTCAATTGTTGCGCCGCTCTTGTTTAGCCTGTATATGCTCCCACTAAGTCAAATAATGAGAAAGAACCAAATTGCCTATCACAGCTATGCTGATGATACCCAGATTTACCTAGCCTTATCACCAAATGACTACAGCCCCATTGATTCCCTCTGCCAATGCATTGATGAAATTAACAGTTGGATGTGCCAGAACTTCCTTCAGTTAAACAATGAGAAAACTAAAGTCATTGCATTCGGAAGCAAAGAGGAAGTTCTTAAGGTGAATGCATACCTTGATGCTAGGGGTCAAACGACTAAAAACCAAGTCAGGAATCTTGGTGTGATTCTGGAGTCAGACCTTAGTTTCAGTAGTCATGTCAAAGCAGTAACTAAATCAGCATACTATCATCTCAAAAACATTGCCAGAATTAGATGTTTTGTTTCCAGTCAAGATTTAGAGAAACTTGTTCATGCCTTTATCACAAGCAGCGTGGATTATTGTAATGGTCTCCTCACCGGCCTTCCCAAGAAAACCATTAGACAGCTGCTGCTCATCCAGAACGCTGCTGCCAGGATTCTGACTAGAACCAGAAAATCTGAGCATATCACACCAGTCCTCAGGTCCCTACACTGGCTTCCAGTTATATTTAGAATTGATTTTAAAGTATTGTTACTCATTTATAAATCACTCAATGGCCTAGGACCTAAATACATTGCAGATATGCTCACTGAATATAAACCTAACAGACCACTCAGATCATTAGGATCGAGTCAGTTAGAAATACCAAGGGTTCACACAAAACAAGGGGAATCCGCTTTTAGCTATTATGCTGCCCGCAGTTGGAACCAGCTTCCAGAAGAGATCAAATGTGCTAAAACATTAGCTACATTTAAATCTAGACTCAAAACTCATCTGTTTAGCTGTGCATTTACTGAATGAGCACTGTGCTACGTCCGGACTGATTGCACTATGTATAATTGTTTTCTGTTTTTAACTGTTTTTAACTCTTAAATTTATTTTAAATCAATTTTTAAATTATTTTTAAATCATTAAATCAATCAGTTTTTACATTTTACATTTTTTGTTTTATTGTTGTGATCATTGTTTTTATGATTGTTCTACTTCCTTTTTTGTGATTATTGTTTTTTATTATTGTTTTAATATAATATTGTTTTTTATGATTATTCTACTTCCTTTTATGTAAAGCACTTTGAATTACCTTTGTGTATGAAATAAAATAAACTTGCATTGCCTTGCCTTGCCTTGCCTTACTAACAAGAAAGTACCATTGTGCTACCTTACATACTATGTATGCTACATAAAAATGGTAATAATTCAATATCCCATTAATTACTGATTTTTACAGTAGAACAATGTATGGTGTAATCTATTTTGTAAACAGGACATCAAATCATCAAAATGATAGACTTTGCAAATACGAAAAATGTGATTTAGTCATCTTTATTATAGCTTTATTATAGCAAATTGTTTTATTTTCAGCAGATGAGCACCATAAACAAATTGCATTTCGTGAGCAATTCCAAGTTTAGATAATACACGTCTTTAGTTGATTTTGCACTGACTTTACACTGAATACTCTTTTGTATTCCAGGTCTGCTGGATCCTCTTCAGTTTGATTGCAGGAAATGAATGGACTTCTAGTGCAATTCTGGTGCAAGGTAAGAGGATTTTCAACTAAGTGCCAAGCAGAGCCACTGCAAAACACAAAACAACACATCTGTAAATGCAAACGCTACATTGAGAAGATACAAAAATCTTAATTCACATTCACACGTGTGTCACCTGCAGGATATCCAGCTCAATTTTCCCGGTGCTCTTCTTATCGAATGTTTTAAATATTTCTGTATGGAGCACAGATAAAAATGTTACAGTAAACACATTTTTGTAATTTCAAAAATGAAACTGGATAATCTTCAGCAAAACTTACTGAAGAGCATTTCCAGGCGAATCAGGCAGCCAACGAAGCAATCAAAGTCAATGGCGTACTGCTGATTGGCGTAGCGTGAGATTATCACCTCAAGTACCTCATTGTTCAGCTGGAACCCTGTGGATAAAAGCACATACAACCATTAATGCACTTGTCATTGTGACCGCTTTTAGAAGAAAAAAATTACTATATTGTCTTCAATGTTTAGACTAAACATAGAATTGTTACCTGCTTCTTTCACAGCATTTCTCATCTCATGCGAACTCATAGTGCCTGAGCTGTCTGTATCATGCTTCTTAAAAACCTCCTGGTGAAGCATAACAGAAAGTATTTAATATCGCTAAGTACAGTGAAGAATTTATTTATCTTTACACTAAAGTATATATTATACCAAATATTTCTGGATCTTTATCCACAGTATGTGAAACTCCACAAGGCCGAGTTTGCCGCTGCCATCTCTCTGGACCAAGGTCAAGGGTTATAGGAGAGTTATCATGATTAATTTCGTCATTATGTTTCGACAATGAAAAGAATATTAATTTACAGTTTAAAGTTTCAGATAATAAGTGTTTAAAATCCAAACTGGGGTTCCTGAACCCCTTGAGATTTGTGAGGAAACTGCAAGGGGGTCAGTATTTTATATTCTATATTTTTATAATATTTAAAAACATGATAGGGCTGTCAAATGATTAATCACATACAAAAAAAAAGTTTGAGTTTGAGCCTAATGTATGTGTGTGTACTGTGTATAATTATTATGTATATAAATGCAAACACATTCATGTAATATAATTTATATTATATATAACAAAAAACTGTACATAAATAACATATTTCTATTTGTGTGTATTTATATATACATAATAATTACACACAGTACACACACATATATTGGACTTATTTTGTATGTGATTAATCATGATTAATCATTTGACAACTCTAATTTTTAATAATTTTACAGAAATCCAACATCAGAGAACTGTGAACATGTAAATGTGTTCTTGAATTATTCAAATATTAATCTCTCAGGGGATTTCAAGTAAATAAGATTGTGAATCTCTGCATTAATCCATGTAGATTTCATAATCCAGTGAGGTAAGGATACATCTAGCAGGCTGATAATGTGGCGACAAGTTTCTGTACTAAATCCATCCATCTTCAGACCGGTTCCTGTGTGAAATACCACGAAAAATCTAATTCAGATATATCTACTAATATTTAAATGTGAATAAAACTTGGAAAGTTTGTTTTCCTACGTTTTGAGGTAACACTGTCCAGGATCTTCTGTAGTTCAAACACAGACACCTCTGAGTCCTGCAGAGTGAAGACAAGATCATGCATGCTAGGAAAAAATAAAATATTAATGACTCAAAACTGAAAATGACTACCTATTTGACTTACATTTCCAGCAATCTGACTGAAAAGGTGTTTGAAATGTGGGTCCACATCACTCTCAGATATGTGTTGCTGGTAAAGGAAAAAAAATATAATTAATTGAAGAAAAATAATTTTTGATATTAAATGGGGTATATATGAATTGTGTTTGTAAGTGATAAAGTCACCTTTTTCACATCTGCACTGATTTCGGCATCCATCAGGCTGCAAGGACGAGAGTCAGAAACATCCATCATGCATTTGGGTGCAAATACAAGAATGTTTAGAGTACAGTTATGGTTTATTGGTGACAAACAGATAGTGACCAAATGTCCAGTACAAAACCTGTGCAACATCACCACCATGTGGTGTAAAAAGAAAATGTTTTTAAACTATTAATGTTGAAATATACTAAAAACACTTGTGACAAACCTGGCAGCAGCCTCTTTCTCTGTGAACACACGCAGTATGAAGCTTCCCTTGCGATGGGGCTCGAAAGTGGAGGGGATGATGACATATTCACCCGGAGGCAGTTTGAAGCGCTCGCCCACCTCTCGTAGGTTGATGAAGGTGTTGCTCCCAGCAATGGATCGCTGACGCAGTAATACATCAGGACCTAGATGAATGTTATTGCGACCCTTGAACTGCAACACAAACACAGATGGATGAAATGGCATCTAAAAACTCGCAAAGGTTGTTTAATATAAATGTATCGTATGACGCCCCAAAGCGACAAGATGGAGAAATGAAATATAAGTTGGGAGAAAAATGATATTTTAATGCTTTTGCGTTAGCTCGCTAAATTTTCACAAAAGAATACAAAAGAATTAGGTTACCCTGAGAAACTTTGGATTCTCTCGCAAAAGTATTGCTTTCCCCTGAGAAATTTAGTGTTCTCTTTTAAAACATTTATGTTTTTTTTTGCAAAAATATTGCATTAGCCCGAAAAACACTTGTCTTTCTCGCTAAACATTTGTGTACCCTTGCAAATCTATTGCGTTCACCCAAAAGACTTTCCATTTCCATCTCAGAAGTATTGCGTTTCCCTGAGAAACTTTTCGTTTTCTCCCCTGGTGAAAAAACCAGCATATGCTGGTAGGTATGTTTTGATGCTGGTTTAAGCTGGTCCCTTGCTGGTTTTTGCTGGTCATGTTGCTAGTCAAGGACCAGCATAAACCAGCAAAGGACCAGCTTAAACCAGCATCAAAACATACCTACCAGCATATGCTGGTTTTTTCACCAGGGTCGCAAAAGCATAGGTTTTGCCAGTGAATGCAAAGTTTCTTGGGGAAATGCATATTGGTTTTTCCCATTTATTTATTTATTTATGCATTTTTTCTATCACCATGTCCTTTTACGGTCTCTGTAGTATCAGAAAAATGAAACACTGAATGGTTACATTGGTGGCGTCCAGGTCTCTTATGTACAAGACATACAGAGCTCATACACACCTCATCTGGAACCTGAAAAACACCAAAGAATAGTAGATTATTTAGTGTTCAAATTCATACAATTCACCACAAAAATATTCTGTTAAATAGTGGTAATGTTGATGGTTATGTTAAAGTGTGTTAGATAAAATGGAACAATTGAGTTCTGGAAGTAAAATCACTTTTTTTTTTTCATAGAGATTTTCTATTATTATTAGGAATAAGCACCAAGAAGCCATCGTTTACTGTGAATTTATAACAGGTAAGGGCCGTTGTTAGGTACTGTAAACCATGGCTTCACGAGGCTTATTTCTTTTGTTAAACGGTTATTCCATATACTAAGGTTTCACAAAATAAACAGAGCAAATAAAAGTAATGATATTAATAAAAACAATATTCTTCCGCTAAAAAATGTAGTTCCTCAGAAACAGTTGTGGTTGCAACAAAGTGGTTGCCAAGCAACACAGAAGTAAACAAAGGTGTATGTTTGTAGAGTAATTTAGAACAGCTTAAAACGCAGCTCAACCAATCAGAATCAAAGACCGGAACTATCCATTTTATAATTATTATTTTAAGCATTTCAACACTGTCATAAGCTCATAGGCTATTAACTGATGTTTCAACTTCTATAAGGAAAAAAAAAACTCCAGGTGAAGAACTACAATACCAATGAATCTTGAAGAAATCTGCTTCAAATCAAAGTTTGATATATTTATTTATATATTTATATTATATATTTATATTCATCTTTGAGCAGGTTGGTTTAGTTCATGATTCTTTATTGACTATTTTTTTTTAATCCTTGGAGAAACTGGAGAAAATGAATGGGAAACCCATCTCTGGAACCAAGACGATGTGATTGTGATTGTAAGGTTGGTGGTTCTGCTGGTTGTGAAGTTGTTTGTGGTGTTGAAGGTAATGTTGTCTGCTGTATTAATAGTTACCTTATAGATAGCGAAGCCAATGGTGTTCAGGTCTCGTCCAAACCGCCTGTCTTTACGACTGTCTTTCTGCATCAGACCCACGAGGATCGTGCAGCCATCCTCTCCATCATGAGGATCATCATCTTCTTCATCCAGCTTGATTACAAACTGAGGGTTTGAGCAGAATGTAGCTGGAGAGGAGGAACCAGATGGTCAAAAAACAGCTTTTAACCAAACCTACTTCCAAGCACATTGTAGTTGATTTACCTGGGTTGTTCCTGCAGCCCCCTGCGGTGGATCCCACCCTCCAGTTGCCTTCAAACTGGCTGTAGTTCCATCGGCTCACATCTTCGCTCGAAAGAGTGTCTGGAGTCAGATTACAGATCTCCAACTTCGAGAACTGCTGTATGAAGTCCGAATACGCCATCCTGACAGGACCAGGAAGGTTTGTCAGTATTCATCAATGTACTTCTTAAATTGTTGAGGGTTAAAAGCTCAAGTTCTCTTACCAGAACTCTCCATCTTCACCTGAATAATCCAGTTTAGACTTCTCCTCCGGTTGGACGCTGTTCCACTCGTTAGAACTGAAAAAGAATTGGAAATATTTTATGGGATTCTTCTTCTGACTGATGTTGAAGGTGTAGGATCTGTTTAGGGAAACTCACTTGTCACTCCAAGGGCCCGTCCACTCTACCTGACCCCACGGGTTCCTGATACGCACAAGTTGAACTGGACAGCCATAGGAATGAACCTGTAGAAACAATGAGGTGACAGTTATTAGAGCTCCTTCAAGTTTTTCCTTCTGAATCCATATTTTAAAGTCACTAATGGTTTCTGACCTCCTCTGCGCCCGTGACAGAGTAGGCATGACCCTTCACCAGCTTCAGACTCGTCACTGCTTCCGACTCATATGAACTGGTAATCTGCTCAATAATTATTAAACATACAGTATGATTAGTATGATAACATGATGTAATATACATCATGTGACACATCATTTGACACGAGTAATGGCTGCTAAAAATATTGGTTATCATGATTACCATTATCAGCCAACATCTTCATCAGTGCATTCCTACTTGTTATGTATTACAGCAATGATAATAATTGTGTAACTTGAAATTTCTGGCATTTAGTGTGAGCTACAAGTGAGCTAATACTTCCACACACAAAATCCTCCTTTAAATATGGGCGAGTCCAACCAATTTGCATATGTGGCAAATATTCTTTCCAAGTCGCGTGCAAAACACCCATGTTCGGTTTCACAAGGAAGTAATATCCTGAATCTTCGTAAATAAAAGCTTAGTTTGTTAGACCACAGATCCACTAAACAGGTTTATCTGAAGATTAAAAGCTATTTTTTTCTTGCCTCAAAATGATGTGAAACAAAAGCCACCGGAAATGGAATGGGACTCACATCAATAGAGCAGCCCAGTAATGATCCCAGCGTTAGTGCTTTCTGCATGAGCTTAAACAAGTATGGAGGAGCTTTGCTCAATTCGTAGTTCTCAGAGATGCCTCCTGTGAAATCCTCAAAACCCTCAGTGGTCGAACCTCCCGCCAGAGCTTCATATGAGCCATTTAACCTTCAAAATATGGGAGAAATGAGCATTACCGGTTAAGCAGATCATGGATATGTGACATGTTGTAAGAACATTGTGTATTTTCTAGGCTGTGGTTGTTTACCAAGCGTTTCAGATGACTCAGTATCTTATTGTTCAGCATTACAGTTCAGGTAAGTAGTAGCAGGTAATTAATGATGAAAACACACGCTTACTTTGCATACGCCTTTTCCAACAAGGCACTCCAGAACTCAGAGCCCTCGGCTGAATGAACAAACAGCAGCTTCCCATCTCTGGTGGGCAGCCGGTCATCAATTACAACGTCCACCCATTCACCATACTGCCAGAACTGAAGAGACGAGAACAACACCAATCAATTTGACAGTGTCCATTCAATTTATTATTGGAATTATTATCTTCAAAAGAGGTCCAAAAGTCTTAGACCACTCGTGAAAGTAATTTATTTAGCTTTTGTTCCAGGTTTAAATTACATTTTCAATCTTAGATCTTCAGTGTGGTCTCAGACTTTTCGATCCTACTGTATGTTCTGACCTGGAAGTGAAAGATGCCGGCATATTCCTGTGTAAAACTCTGTCCAGGTGGAACTACACGTTCCAGAACCTCATTATCCAGAGTCAAAGATGCAATAGCCGCCAACAACCAACAGTCACCTGCAAATGTGTCAGATATCATTAGATACTTCTGAATTATGCTCATCGTTTTATTTTCATGCAAACTTACTTCCAGGTCACCTAATACAGATTTAGCCTTCCAGGATCAACTTGGGCTTTGTTTTGCTCAAAGAGTATCCTGGGTGTATGAATTGTGGGGTTTGAACTTACTAACTTTCAAGCTTAGGTCTTCAACCACTCCCATGTCTCACAATATGTTTTTCCACAGCACAAGAAATGGATTGTATTGTGAAGTAACTTTAATTAGTGGTTGCTAAATCTAGGATCACTATTGTTGTTGCTTATACTGTTCTTAACCACTTAGCACTACACTCCTTAAATCGAAGGAGAGTCGTATCACTTCAATTTTGGAACTTAAAGGGTTACTTCACCTCAAAATGAAAGCTTTGTCATTAATCACTTACCCCCATGTCATTCCAGACCCGTAAAAACTTACATACCACTGTCAAGACTCAGAAAAGTATGAAAGACATTGTCAAAATAGTCCATCTGCTATCAGTGATCAATCTGAATTTTATGAAGTGATGAGAATACTTTTTGTATGCAAAGAATTTATTCGATTCGATAATGATTTTATTCAACAATTCGTCTCCTCCGCGTCAGCATAGCGCCATTTTGGAGAAAATCTGCAGGACGCAAACTGTGTATGCCGGATATGCTGTTTTAGTTCAAATCAAAGTGTAAATATACGTAGAAAACGTATCTGTGTGGTGCAGCTGACACAGAACAGCATAAAGCGGAGCAGACGAATTGTTAAAATCGTTATTTTAATTTTTTTTGTGTGTACAAAAAGTATTCTCGCTTCATAAAATTCAGACTGATGGCAGATGGACTATTTTGACAATGTCTTTCATAATTTTCTGGGTCTTTACAGTGGTATTTACCTGGCAGTCAATGGGACAGTCACAAGCCTCCCGGTTTTCATCCAAAATATCTTAAATTGTGTTCCGAAGACGAACTAAGCTTTTACGGGTTTGGAACGACATGGGGGTAAGTGATTAATGACAAAATTTTTGTTTGGGGTGGAGTAACACTTTAATCATTTAATCGCTTAAAAACTCTTTTTAATTATATGTTAATGGTTAAATGTTGAAAGTAATTGTTATTGTGTTTTTGAGTGCATCATAATTTGTAAATAATTCATATGTTTTGCTACAGGCCACACCCAAACATCATTCTGATTAAAAGAATCTTTTCTCACCTAAAGCTCCCTGGCAGATGTCTGTCCGCTTGGCACCGTCCACAATGAACTCAGGGTTTGAGCAGAGCTCCTTTAAAAAGGGACAATGTGAGAACAATTAGAGGTTATAGTGTTACGCTGTGTAATGGTACACCTGAATAGGTGTTATTTGCTCTTAGCAAACAGCACATGTAAAAGGTTCAGCTGAACTGATGGTTTGTGTAGTCATAAAAGAAGAAACAAAAAAATACAGATAAAAAGCATCTTATTTATATAACAATGCAAAGTGATGAGCAGAGAGTCTGCATGTTGTAAGTGTCAACGTACATAAGATAATCTTATAAGATAACCTAAAGAGAAACCTGAGCTGCCGTCGGTCACCATAGGCAGCAATTAAACATTAATTTTACCATTTTAATCCTATTACATTCGTTTTTTTAAATCATTTTGGCTCTATTAAGTATAAAAAAATATTAAAAAACACAAGCATGATAAAAACAATACGAAAAATACTGTTTTTGAATATTTATATGTATAAATGGTTCTAAATGGTTCTATTTTTTTCTTATTGTGTAGAACATTCCAATATTCCGAGGAAACGTTATCCACTGTGAAGAAACTTTTTTTGGAATGTAAAGGTTGCATGGTTTTATTATCAATATTATTACTTTATATTAAATTAGCCTCACTACTTTTTAAACTGTATTTACGTTTTTGCATTTAAGTAATTGTGTAAAAGTAATTTCAAGAGTCCTCTTAGGTAAAATAAATTCTATAAAACATGCAAGGATCACAAAAACACACCTTAATATTTACCTAAACTCCACCTGTGTGGAAGAAAGCAAACACACTGCAGTACCTTAGGTCTCTTCCATTGCACTCCTCTGGTCTTGAATGAGTACCGCCCGAGTTCATTGTATCCTAGAGAGTCGGATTCAGCAGGGAAGGTCGGGTCACAGAACAGGGTTCTTTTGGCCAGACACTCCTGCTTCAGGCTCTGGTAGTCCTGCTTATTGTAGGGAATCGCCTGCTCATTTGTTCCCAATCCTTCTCCTCTATCCTGCCTCCTAGAAAGAACTTTAGCAATATTAGACATGCTGCCCTGTAGTCGTGCTCGAGTTCCTCTGAAGCTTGTGCAGTGCGTGTTTTTGTGAGACTGATGCTGGTTTTGTATGGTAAAGCAGTGGGGGGGTGGAGTCAGACCCACCTGTCAGCACATGGGGGCAGGTGTTTGCTTTCACACTGGTTTTCATGTAACTCTGTGAGGCAAAATGAACATACAGTTCTGTAAACCACATTGTCGTAGATACACTTTGAATAAAATGTAAATACTTTAGTTCATTTACTTTAGGAACCAAAATGTTAAGCAAATACTGTTATGGAAAGAAAGATGTGAATGTTTTAGTATGTAGTAGTAGTTTTAGATATAAAACTAGAAACCGTAATTAAGTGAGTCACATAAAAAAAATTCTTGATTTAAATACAAATTGACATTTTATCATTAAGTTACAGCAAAATATGATGAAAGTATCTGTTTTGACCTACACTGCATTGCCAGACACCCAAACACCACACCCATGCTTGCTGGTTTAACATTCAAATAGAGCTGCAAAACCACAGACATTAACGTGCTTCCTAACACACAGCTTCTGCTTATAGATCATGCTAAAGTTAGACTTTATGCAGGTATGTCAAGTTTTTAGACTTCAAACTCAGTTAACCATTTACTGATCTTTGCGCATCGTCATGACGGAGCAGGAAACGTCCCTTCTCAAACTACAAAGCCTTCAGAATGACACATGTGTACCGTAGCATTAAGATTTGTGGGATTAGGGGTTTTAGCTCATTAATTATAAAGCGGTGTGTATAACATGGCCTATGTCGTGCAGATTTTTTGCAAACTCCAAATCTTAATTACCACAAATCACCACGTTTTTTCCCCTCACAGATTTAAAATGCCCAAATCACATGTGTCACCAAACATTATGTGATTTGGAGTTTTCTATATTGGTTCGGATTTTTTAGGCTATTGTGTTTTTGTTCCCTGCTCAAAAAAAAGATCACAAAATGTGTAATGGTTTTACTGGTTATAATGGGACTTGTTTAAATGGAACATGTAATGGACCCTTTGGGCTTCTATTGGTAATTGGTCACCTTCTATTGGTGGCTTGTTACACACTACAGAAAAACATTTTTTAATGGTTTTAATGGTTAAAAGTTGATAGTTTGTAATGGTATTTGTAGTGGATGGATTTCTATAGTTCTATAGTCTTTTCATCAGGGTTTGCAGGCCTACAGTATTAACTTTTTTTGGTTGAAACACTAACTTCCCCTTCCACAGAGATCAATAAAGCATTGACACAATAACTTCATTTCCTTATTGGGATTGCGGCAGCGACGGAACAGAAAAGAACATTTCGGTTTTGTTTTGCTTGTTCCCCTGTAGTTCCATATTTAAACAAACAAACAAAAAAAGTAATTATGTGCTCAAGTAATGAAGCAAATGGTAAAATTACACATCAATTGATTTATATCAATCAAAACATATGAACGGTGCTACAGCCAACAACCGATTAGAAATCCACGCTCTGGCTGAACCGAATTTAATTTCATGGGAGATGGCGCTGTTGTGCAGCTAATCGAGTATTGAGCTTCCTCTCTACCGCTAGAAAGAAAGAAAATTTCAGAATGAACGAACACGTCTGAACGATGCGCATAAGTAGCTAATTTACACTCCAAAATCCTGTATTAATTGACAGTGAAATTGATATTGCTGTTTCCCCGCCGTACCATTGCCAACTAGTCAACAAGTTCCGTGTGATAAAAGCATGCTATTTTAACAATTAATAACTTTAAACATATAGTTGTAGATGATTTTGAAGTTTAATAATAAAGTCAGATATGTTAGCCTATTGTTTTCGCAGCGACATACAGTAGTCAACATTTGAAGTGGAACAAAACCTTTCATCAAAGTTGTGCTAAAACTAAAACAATACTCGTTTCTCTCTTGGGACAGATTTTAAGAACTTTTTTGATACAGTAGTCAACATTTGAAGTGGAGTCGCTGTCTGTGTTTTTAAATGGACGCACTTCTTCCTGTTCTTCACTCACCTGTGTGCGTAAAAACGCGCAATAACGCGTTTAAGCAAGTTTTTGTCATATATTTGTGTTATTTAAATCTGTATTTTGTCTAGTGTTTTATCAATGATTCGTCTGATAAAAACGACCTCTACTGTTGCTTTGGTTATACTCTAGCCGATTACCTATCTGTTCTGTTTATTCAGTTTCACCAGGTGGTCAGATTAACAGCTGTCATTGTAATAATTAACTATATTTGATGGTTATCTTGGTATATGGACCCACATGTGAATGTAATGTTGTTTTGTGTCTATGCTTTCCTTTTCATATCTGGGGCCAGTTGCATAAAAGGTTAAGACTTTTATTTTTTTTTTTAAAGCTGTCATTATTTAAATTCTAAAAATGATTAGTCTTTCCCTTTGGCTAA
Organism: Labeo rohita; assembly: GCF_022985175.1. Lineage (NCBI taxonomy): Eukaryota > Metazoa > Chordata > Actinopteri > Cypriniformes > Cyprinidae > Labeo > Labeo rohita. The sequence goes on from NW_026128440.1 coordinate 71,947, forward strand.
CTGCTTTTCACTGTCTTAACATCTGATTACATTATTAGCCTGATTTGGCATTTCAAACATGCTGTAGTTGGTGTAGGTGTTCATAGTTGATTCTCATCATCTTTTGAAATTGTAATACCTAAATATTTTGCCTCCTTTTTATGTGACACCTTATTTGAGGTCTAGTGGAGCTTGTGAATAGCCATCAGTTTGCATTTCAATGTATTTAACTGTAATCCTAATGCTTCCGCAAAATATGCAGAATGCTAATGGAATTTGCATATGGTCTTTTAAAATGGGATATATAGTCAGCAAGCTGACTGATAATACATTTGTATTCCTTAATTCCGGAGATACTTTAATTTTTTACTAGAAAGGTTTGCTGTTACGCAACCATAATAAATAACAGAGGTGAACTACCACAGTCTTATCATATAACTCTTTTCACCTGAAATCTTGGGCATGTTCCTTTGGGAAAAGCAACTGTTAATGTCATTGTAAAGGATTTTGATTATAGGCCTATTTATATATTTTGGCCCAAAAACAAAATGATAGAGTGTCTGGAAAGGAAACGGATGCTCCACCATACTGAACGCCTTAATAAAATCCAAAAATAAAATAAAACCATCTTTTTAAATTATCTAAGATCCTTTTGTCCTTTTTTGGAAGCAAAATAATAAGCAATAGATTAATATGTAAATAGTAGGCAATAGATAAATATTTCTAATACAGTCTTGTAGTAAATCTTCCCAGAAGAACTTGAGATGTCCTGGAGATTTACCCGTTTACTCGTAATCTAATTCTCAAATGGTCAAATCCATCACTTTCTTCAATTTACTAGAACAGGATTATTACTGATTTTATTAATAAACTACCTGCAGCATTTCTTTCTCAATGTTTTTTCAAGATTATAAAAGTATTAGCTATTAAATTAAATTAAGAAGGTTGTGTGTTTAGCCACTCATCTGGAATTAAATTAAAATCACCTCCAATTAGAATAAACTCTGTGGGGTACTCTTCAAGTCATTTATAATGTCAGTAACTGAAAAGAGCAAATCACTATTTTGGTTGTGATTATTACATCTGTACACATTTATCAAAATAATTAAAAAAAAGGTCTTATCTAAACTGAGAACAATTGCTAACCAATGTCCAATGTTCTGCAAACAGATAGCAACACCTGCAGATCGATTCGTGCTGTGACTAAAAAAATATGTCATCACCCCATTGATTACGCCAGAAAGGAGTATTCACAGCTTTTAGAAAAAAAAAGAAAAAAAGTTAGATTTTTAGCTTTTGCAAAAAACAAAAAATACCTTTCCTTTTACTGAATCTTTCTGATTTAAAGACGAAATGAAACATTATAATAATTAACTGTTTGTTAACCCTGAGCTTTGAACTAGTAAATATAATAACCCTGTTAACGCTAGAAGAAAGTTTGGTAACACTTTACAATACGTGTGCACAAACTTGCATTAATTAATGCTTAACTAATGCAGAGATAATCATGAGTTAATATATTACTCATGAAGAACTAAACCATTTATTAATTATTTAATCAGCAACTAATGAACATTCTATATGATTCATAGGTTAAGTAATCAATACATTGTTATTAGTTAAATGTGTCATAATGTATTAATTCCCTAATAATTTATTTTATTAACTAATAGTGTCAATTTATGTGTTAACTACCACAATGGGTTGAAGTCACGCATTTCATCTTCCAGTTGTCTGCTTTAATTAATCATTAACTAATGATTTGCAAAGATATCATTATGTTATGACTTTACTTGTTGAGGCACAGAACTATTAACTAATTGTTAAGTAATATGTCATTGTGGTTATGGATTTAGGATTAGTTAGTCATATGCCTTAACAAGTAAAGTCATAACATAATGATATCTTTGCAAATCATTAGCTAATGATTAATTAAAGCAGACATCTGGAAGTTGAAGTACATAGCTTTGACCACTGTGGTAATTAACGTGAATTTACGTCATTAGTTAATAAAATAAGTTATTAGGGAATGAATACATTATGACACATTTAACTAATAACAATTGATTACTTAATCTATAATCATATAAAATGTTCATTAGTTGCTCATGTAGTAATCATTAATGAATGGTTTTAGTTCTTCATGAATTATTCATTAGCTCATGATTATCTGTGCATTAATTAATGCTTATTTGTGCACCCGTATTGTAAAGTGTTATCGAAAGTTTACAAAGAGTCCCATATCACTTGTCGTCAGTCTCACTTATCAAATGAAAATTAGGCACCTCTCACTGCAAAAACGCGTTCTGTCTGAACGGGACCTTACAGAGTATTAATAAACAACTAGAGATGACATTCCAATAAAAATATGGTAACACCCTATAAAATAAGGTGATATTTGTTAACATTAGTTATGTATTAACTAACATGGACGAACAACAAACAATATTATTACACTTTCATTAATCTTTGTTAATGTTACTAAAAATAATAGTCGTTCATTGTTTGTTTGTTAATTCATAGTGCATTAACTAATGTTAACAAACGCAATTTGTGATTTTTAATAATGCATTAGTAAATGCTGAAATTAACATTAAGATTAATAAATGTTGTAGAAGTATTGTCCATTCTTAGTTCATGTTAACTAATGAACCTTATTTTATAAAGTGTTACCAGAAACATACACAGCACTGCTAAACGTACAAAAAGTACAAATAGATGTTCAATTCTGTTGGATATCAGCACATACAGGAGAAATAAAATAGTGTACAAATCAGTGAAAAGACACTAAATTATAATGACAAAAAGAGATTTCTCTTGGAAAAAATGAAGGAAAACATTAATTAAAAGCAACACTGATCATCACTGGTGAAAGATTTGAGACTCAGATAATATTACAATATTCAAAAAAATATTTAGGATTAAAACAACTAATTAGAAAAATAGAAGAAATCAGTTACACAAGACAATTGTTAGGACACACAAGACTTAATAATACATTATTTTTTATGAATAAAGTAAACACAGATAAATGTGAGGTTTGTAAATGGAAAGAAAAATGTAGAGCAAATATAAGGAAGAAAGTGAAAAAAAAACAAAAAAATGCATCATCAAATTAGGAAGGAAATGGGACATTAAAGGTATTTTAGGAATAGATAAATCTCAGATTGAAGTTGTTAAGACATTAATGATTTTTTGCATGCAACTGGTCTTATTTAAGATAAGATTAGTGAAGCCATGAGTTTAAACACTCCAACATATTAGCTGGTGGTTATGATTTTATATCATATTGACATACAATATCATGATTTTTATGGCAGAAACAATGTATTGTGCTATTTTGGTGGAACATAAAATTATGGACATAAAATGATAAAAATGTGTAAATATGAAAAATGTGATTTAGTCGTCTTTATTATAGTCAGTTGTTCATAAGATGAGCACTTTAAACAAATTACATTTTTAAAATAAATTTCAAGTTTGTATAATGCCCGTCTTTGGTTGATTTTACTCGGGTATGTCGGTCTGCTGCATCCTCTTCAGTTTAATTGCAGGAAATGAATGGGCTTCTGAAGCAATTATAGTGAATGGATTTTTAATTAAGGGCCAAGCAGAGCCACTGCAAAACACAAAACAACACATCTGTAACTGCAAACACTACTTTGAGAAGATACAACAATTTTATTCCACATTCACACTTGTGCATCACCTGCCGGATATCCAGCTCGATTTTTCCAGTGTTCTTCTTATTAAACACATCAAACATTTCTGCATAGAGCACAGTTGAAAACGTTACAGTAAACCATCATCATAATTCCTGTTTATAGTCATTTATTTATGGTAATTTAAAACATTGAACTGGATAATCTTCAGCAAAACTTACTGAAGTGCACTTCCAGGCGAATCAGGCAGTCAACGAAGGAATCAAAGTCAATGGCGTGCTGCTGATTGGCATAGCGTGAGGTTATCACCTGAAGTACGTCATTGTTCAACTGGAACCCTGTGAAGAAAAGCAAATACAATCATTAATGCACTCGTCATTATGTCCACTTTTAGAAGAAATTAATAGCTGTACTGTTCACAATGTTTAGACTAATAAACTGCCTTTCACACAGTCTTTATTGGTTACCATTCAGAGATCTTGATGTGTGAACAGGATCTTTTCAAAAATACTGATAAATTTGTTCTGCCAATTTTCTGGCGTACACCCCTTCATGTTTACAAACAACACAAGGAGGCGCAGCCCTTAAGAGGACACTTCAGGTTGATGATATCACAGAATTTACCTGGTATTTTGAAACGAATGTGTGAATGGTGCTTAACCGGTATAAATACGAAATGTTGTTGCCTGTGTGATTTTTGTATTTACCAGGTAAAGTCATTATGGTAATTTTACGGTAATTTACCTGTATTTCTGTGTGAAAGGGGCTATAGACTCATTACCTGCTTCTTTCACGGCAGCTCTCATCTCATAGGAACTCATAGTGCCTGATTTGTCTGTATCATGCTTCTTAAAAACCTCCTGGTGAAGTATAACAGAAAATAGGCCTTAACATTCAGTATTTAACATTGCTAAATAAATGTTGATTTTTTTTTTCAGAAATTAATGTCCACAAAGTTGTTTCTCTGTGGTAAGAATGCACAGTAGATCTGTATCATATAAATTATTGTCTAATATTGCAGAATTTTCATTTATCTTTAAATTACACCAAGATATATATTATACCAAATATTTCTGGATCTTTATCCACAGTATGTGAAACTCCACAAGGCCGAGTTTGCCGCTGCCATCTTTCTGGACTGAGGTCAAGGGTTATAACAGGGTTATGATGAATAATTCGGTTAAAAGGACTTTGTTGAGAATATTAATCCACATTTAAAACATTCAGATTAAAATACAAACTGGGGTTCCCAAACCACTGGAGATTTATCTGGAAACTGCAGGGGGTTGTGAGTGGATGAAAAGCTAATAATTAATTAGATCATAAAATGTAAAATAAAAGTCTCTATTTTCAAAATGAAAACAAAATAACAATCAACAGTATTTTTTATGTTATTAAGAAATATATATATTTTATAAGATTAAAAAAAGAAAAAGTAGTAATCCAACATCAGAAAATCTGACTTTTTCTCTGTTTAAGTGCTATAATCTGGTCCCTGGTGCATCTACCAATCCAGAAAACATGAAAAAGAACAACCCAGTACATTTTTTTGATAAGCCTTTTCTGTAAGTTTGTAAAGCCGCTCAGATTTTTCTCCCCCGTGACTTAAAAAGGGAATCTTATTATAATATTACCGCTTTTTAATCTGCACATTTCCACCCATGGCACCATCATTTTGTTTTTGTAAGCGTCAATGGTGTACCAGTTTTAACGCCAAGGCAAAAGTTTGAGCAAAGCATGCTAACTGTTCTGTCGGTGGCTGCACACAGATCTATTTTAAACGTGCGATTTCTTTCCCATGTGTTTACCTTCACAGACATAATAGACTGTTTTTGTAACTCCTGTGTGTTTTTAACAAACTTTGACAGTTTAAGTGCAATAAGACATGAAAGAGAAAAAAAAAAAAATTGTACTCACACTCACATGTGCTATGGATGTGCAGAAAACTTTATATCAGAAGTTTAAACTAATATGGTTTAAAACGCATGATTTCAGCATGATAAACATGATCATTAAAACCAAACGCATTTTTAGCAGAGTATCTGAGGTAGCTGTAAAGGCACATCCCTATTCTGGTAAAGGGGGTGGGGAACAGCAGCTCATTTGCATTTAAAGAACCATGCATGAAAACAGCGTGTTTCTGCTTACACTCAAAATAGGCATTTTCAAAATGATATAATAAATGATCTGTGGGTATTTTGAGCTTTAAACTTCACAGACACATTCTGGGGACACCTGAGACTTATATTACATCTTTTAAAAAGAGGCATAATAGGTCTCCCTTAAATTACTGAAATATAAACTCTCAGGGGGACTTCAAGTAAATGTTGAAGGTCAAAGTGGTTTGGCTGACAAAAAAAATGTCTGCATGAATCCATGTAGTATCCATTCATGTGATCCAGTGAGGTAAGGATACATCTAGCAGACTGATAATGTGGCGACAAGTCTCCATACTAAATCCATCTGTCTTCACATCGGTTCCTGTGTGAAATACCACAAAACATGGCCTTATGGTCTATATATATATATATGTGTGTATATATATATATGTGTGTGTGAAAAAAAAACTGGGAAAGTTTGTTTTCTTACGTTTCGAGATAACACTGTCCAGGATCTTCTGTAGTTCAAACACAGACACCTCTGAGTCCTGCAGAGTGAAGACAAGATCATGCGTAGTGGGAAAAATAAAACGATAATGACTCAAAACTGAAACTGACCAGCCATTTGACTTACATTTCCAGCAGTCTCATTGAAAAGCTTTTTGAAATGTGGGTCCACATCACTCTCGGATACGTATTGCTGGGAAAGAATAAAACTTTAGTTTTTTAGGTGTTTTTTTTTTTATATCTGAATTTATATAAACATCTTTCTTTTAAATAATAATCCACACTGTGTTTGTAAATGATAAATTTACCTTTTTCACATCTGCACTGATGTCCAAATCCATCAGACTGCAGGGATGAGAGTCAGAAACATCCATCATGCATTTAAGTGCAAATACAAGAATGTTTAGTGTACAGTTATAATTTATTGGTCTGACAATCTGGGCCTGTGTTGACAAAACATTTTATCTTACCACTAAGAGTTCTCCTAAATAGTTCTCCTTCTGGAGCAGCAGTGAATGTTTGAACCTATTTTTTAATAGTTGTGTTTTAGTCCCTCAATTGTCTAGCTCTGCATTTTTTCTTGCAACTTGACAGTTAGGATATGTCAAAAAAACGTATATCTCATTTTCTTCTTCAACTTCAAAATCACCTACATCGCTGCAGAAGTACCAACCCAGTGTTTACAAAGTGAACATGCAAAGAAGATCAAACACCCTTTATAAAAAAAGGTAAAACAGTGATGTAGGACGATCTTGAAGTTGTAAGAAAACAGGATGGGAGTTTTTCGACATACCCTAACTGTATTGACCCAGATTACACAGAGTATACATGCACATTGTAGAGACGAGACAAAATGAGCATTTGAGGTTAAAAAGTATGTAAATTGTCAATTTGTTTAAATTACTGAATGTTTCGCTAGATAAGACCCTCAGCTAGGATTGCTTAGAGCCCTTTGAAGCCACATTTAAACTGCATTTTGGAAGTTCAAACTCATGGGCACCATATCAGTCCACTATATGGAGAAAAACCCTGAAATGTTTTCCTCAAGAAACATAATTTCTTTATGACTGAAGAAAGAAAGACATGAACATCTTGGATGACAAAGGGATGAGTAAATTATCTGTAAATTTTTGTTCTGGAAGTGGACTAATCCTTTAATGGAACATGTCCCAAAATACACTACAGGAAAATATTTTTAATGGTTAAAGTTAATGGTTTGTAATAGTATTTGTAATGAAAACAATTAGAATTTCTGTGATGGTTTGTATTTTTTTCTTCAGCAGAGAGGATAGTTTGTGATGCTAAATGGTTTTAATAATCTTAGAGCAAAAATGTAGTAGTCCTAAATTTAGGATTGACACTCCCATTATTTTTAAGATTTTCTCCTTGGTGCCCAAACTCAGACCTGGAGGGCCAGTGTCCTGCAGAGTTTAGCTCCAACCCCTATCCAACACCTGAACAGCTAATCAAGCTCTTACTAGGCATACTTGAAACTTTCAGGCAGGTGTGTTGAGGCAAGTTGGAGCTAAATCTGCAGGACATCGGCCCTCCAGGACCTTGGGCACCCCTGTTTTAGTGTAACGATGGGACAAACCTGGCAGCAGCCTCTTTCTCTGTGAACACACGCAGTATGAAGCTTCCATTGCAGTGCGGCTCGAAAGTGGAGGGGACAATGACATATTCACCCGGAGGCAGTTTGAAGCGCTCACCCACCTCTCGAAGTTTGGTGAAGGTGTTGCTCTTTGCAGTGGGCTGATGCAACAGTACGTCAGGACCAAGATGAATGTTATTGTGACCCTTAAACTGCAACATTAACACAGATGGATGAAATAACATATTAAAATTTGCTAAGGTTGTTATAAATGTATTATACAGAGTCCCCAAGGGGACTTGGTGATAAACATAAAATGGGAGGAGTAATTATATTTGAATGATTTTGAGTTCACTCACAAAAGTTATCTTGCAAAAAATCTTTGCATTCTCTCACTAAACATTTGCATTCCCCAGAGAAACTGCATTCTCACAAAAGTTATACAATAACATTTCTTCCCATCTTTTGTTTGTTTGTTTGTTTTTTTTTTTTTTAGGAGATCCAACTACTCTTATGTACAAACCATTCAGATGTCATACACACCTCATCTGGAACCTGAAAAACACCAAAACAATCATATTATTTAATGTTCATATCATTTTACCACAAAATTTAGCCACAAAAAAGTTAATTATCTGTAATGTTGATAGTTATGTCAAAGTGAAAGTGTGTTCCAGATTATTATTATTATTATTATTATGTCAAGACAGATCTACCATGAGCTCAGAGGCTATTAATCAATATTTCACCTTCATTTAGGAAAAAAATCTTTAGCTGAACTCCAGATGAAGAACTACACTAATCATGAGAGAGAGTTGGTAATATTGTCTCTAGTACTAATAGTATTACTGATTGTACATAACCAGTTACCTTATAGATAGCGAAGCCAATGGAGTTCGGCTCTCGTCCAAACCGCCTGTCTTTACGAAAATCTTTCTGCATCAGACCCACAAGGATCGTGCAGCCGTTCTCTCCATCATGAGGATCATCATCTTCTTCCTCCAGCTTGATCACAAACTGAGGGTTTGAGCAGAATGTATCTGGAGAGGAGGAACCAAATGATCAGATGGTGGTTAAAAACAAACTTAAGGGTCATTCTATAATTAGGGGTACATTTAGAATTTGACTATGTGAAGAATAAAATTTTCCTTTTTCCAAAAAACCCAAACATGTGGGTTTGTGTTGTGTCACAAGTTGTGTCACAAATCAGGTCCGAGGACTGGTTTGTCACAATAGATCTAAAGGACGCGTACTTCCACGTCTCCATCCTTCCTCAACACAGGAAGTTCCTGAGGTTTGCTTTCAGGGGCGAAGCATACCAGTATCGGGTTCTTCCGTTCGGCCTAGCACTCTCACCCGGCACTTTCATGAAGTGTGTGGATGCAGCTCTGGCTCCTCTGTGACTCCAGGGCATCCGCATACTCAATTACATAGACGATTGGTTGATTCTAGCTCAATCAGAGCAGATGGCGGTTCAACATCGATGTTGTTCTCACTCATATGAAAGAGTTGGGGTTAAGACTGAATGCCAAGAAAAGTGTGCTGTCTCCATTACAGAGAACCACTTATCTAGGCGTGGTGTTGGATTCGACCACAATGCAGGCACGATTGTCACCTGCTCGGATCGAGTCGATCCTCACTGCAGTTGCAAGAGTGAAAGAAGGCCAGTCTGTAAAGCAGTATCAACAACTGCTGGGTCTGATGGCACCTGCGTCCAACGTGATACCTTTTGGCCTGCTGTACATGAGACCCCTACAGTGGTGGCTCAGGACCAAGGAGTTCTCCCCGAGGGGAAACCCGTTTGGCATGATCAAGGTCATGCGGTGATACCTACGTGCCTTGGACATGTGGAAAAAGCCTTTCTGTCTCAGGGCCCGATGTTGGAAGTTTCTTGTCACTGCGTAACGCTAGCAACGGATGTGTCCCTCACCAGTTGGGGATCGGTCATGAGTGGCCTCCCTGCCCATGGTCTGTGGAGTGGTTGCCATCTCACATGGCACATCAACTGCCTGGAGATGCTGGCTGTGTTTCAGGCTCTGAAACACTTTCTCTCAGAACTAATAGGCCGCCATCCTCCACTCTCGCCCAGAGTTGTGAAATTTGTGGGTGTGGCCCTTGAGGGGCCCTACCATGCCCGTCTGGGTGGCTCCTGTGGGTAGGAACCCCTTGGTTACACATTTCCTCCACGGTGCCTCCGGTACGACCTCGGATCCCTCCCTGGGACCTCGCCATGGTGCTAGAGGCTCTTTGTAGGCCCCCTTTTGAGCCTATCGAAGAGTCTTCGGAATTGAAATTATGGTGGCGTGGGCATATTGTTCCCCATAGCATTTGACGCAGCTCGAGTTCCTGAAGGGCAACGTCTCAGGTTACGTCTGTAACCATAGTTCCCTAAAGGGAATGAGACGATGCGTCTCGGGCCATACTTCCAGCATCCCTGAGAGCGCTTGCTTCTGCCTTGAAGCTGAATGCCGGTTCCGGTGCACGTGCTTTTAAGCTTCCTGGTTTATGACGTGACAGCAATAATACTTGTGTAACACTGTTGACAGTCAATTAATCCACTCTTGACACAGATTTGCTAGTTTAACCAACATTAGGGGAAAGAGAGAGAACATAACTTCTATTGTTTCATCCATGTGCTTCTAGACGAAATATCATCATACTGTGCAAATTATGTGAGAATGGGACAAACCATTCTTTTTTGAGGAAGCGTACACCCTAACTATGACATTAATTTATATTTGAGGCCATTTTCATGCTTAAAGTTCATGCTTTAACTTTACAAAATCGGACAGCTGAATACCAGGGTTGTATGTGATATGAACATCATTTTTGAACAAAAGATATGGCTTTTTCAACATATAGTAATGTGATTGGAAAAAATATAAAAAATATAATTGTGTACTAGAAAATTAAGCATCGGGGCTTTATATTGATGAAAATATATTAAAAATATACTTCACAGACATGAGATGTACCCACAATTATAGAATGACCCTTAAACTTATTTTTAAGTGCATTGTGGTTGATTGATTTACCTTTGTTCTTCCTGCAGCCCCCTGCGGTGGATCCCACTCTCCAGTCTCCTTCAAACTGGCTGTAGTTCCAGCGGCTCACAGTGTCACTTGAAAGGGCGTCTGGAGTCAGATTACAGATCTCTAACTTTGAGAACTGCTGTATGAAGTCTGAATACGCCATCCTGACAGGATGAGGAAGATTTGTCAGTATTCATTAATGTACTTCTTATTGTTGAGGGTTAAAAGCTCAAGTTCTCTTACCAGAACTCTCCATCTTCACCTGAATAAAACAGTTTAGCTTTCTCCTCCGGTTGGACGCTGTTCCACTCGTTAGAACTGAAAAGGTCATGGGAAATATTTTACAGGACTGATGTTGAAGGAGTAAGATGATCTGTTTAGGGAAACTCACTTGTCACTCCAAGGGCCTATCCACTCCACCCGACCCCACGGGTTCCTGATACGCACCAGCTGAACCAGACGGCCGTAAGAGTGAACCTGTAGGTACAGTAAGGTGACAGTCATTAGAGCTCCTTCAGTTTTTTTCCTATCAAATCGATATATCCGTGTCAGTGCTGGTGTCTGACCTCTTCTGCGCCTGTGACGGAGTAAACATGACCCTTCACTAGCTTCAGACTCGTCTTTGTCTCTGTCTCCTGTGAACTGGACTTTTAGACATTTTTAATGATAAAAATATTAGAAGATCAGGATTAAATCAGCATTTCCCACATGATAGCAAAAGAATTGTTTATTTTATATATTTTCATTAGGGATGATGCATAACATATCCGCTGTTGTATCAGCCATTAAATGTTACTTTTTAATGTTATCAGTATCAATCCAAAAAATAAAACAGTCCGATATATAGCCAAATTTAGCCTGTGTTATTAAAACAACACTTGTAAAAGTTTTCACCAGTTTCAACTTAAAAACGTACGTTTAGCAGCTGCCTTAAAATTTTACGTTAAATAAACTCCACTCAGTCATTTTAACTCATTACAATAAAATGAGTAAAAATGACTTGTACTTTTAAGTTGATTTAACTTAATTTTAGGTTGAAACTGGTGAAAACTTTTTACAGTGAAGATTCTATTTAACTTCACTTTCTTTCAGAAAGAATGCATTAAATTGATCAAAAGTGACTGAAAAGACATTTATAATCTTACAAAATATTTCAAATTCAAATAAATGCTGTCCTTTTAAATTTTCTATTTATCAAAAACTCATAAAAAGTGTATCATAGTTTACATAAAAAAATTAAGCAGCACAACAGTTGTTTTCAACAACGTAAATACTGGTTTATTGTCTATGAGCTTCAAAAAATAAATCATTATCATTATCAGCCACTTAATATGTATTATAACAAATGTTACACTTGAAACTTGTGGTATTTAGTGTGAGCTACAAGCAGGTCCCGTTAACTGAAAATTGTCCATCACTGACAGATTTTTTTTTTGTCAGTGACAGAAAAATCTGAAGGCTGTCCGTCCCTTTGACAGATTAGACTGAGGGTGATCTATTGTAAAATTGTAGTTGTAATTCCCACCCCTGTCCAGTTGGTGGCAAGTGCACCCCAGTAGTAGCAGAGCAGCAGAGCAGTGCATCCAGAACAAAAATGAAACTGTCACAGATGTTTTCCTATGCGTTTGATTACGCACAGACGAGTACACAGAAGCGATCTATCACACCACATTAAAGAGCGCCAAACCGGTATTTATTGCTTGAAATTCCTAATGAAATGGACAGAATTTGAAATCTGAGACTTTGTTTTATATCAAAAGTAACACAAAGCCTAGCCTATTGCTATTTTTTGGAAGGAAGACGTACTATGTACTGTTTATTCATCAACTGAAAACAGCATAAAACAAAAGATCGATTGTGATTTAAGACTCGATTCATTGGTTCATTAAAATGAGAATCTATTAAAATCGAGAAATAGATTTTTGTTTGTTTGTTTGTTTTTTTGTTTATCCAGCTCTAGTGTATTTTGTTGTTTTTAAACACTGCGCTGTCGTCCTGTAGGTTCATGGTTAAAAATGAAAATGTGAACAAAAATAAAAGCAATTAGATGTTTTATTCTAAGTAAAATATGAAAATTATAATGACAGGTAATAATATATTATGACGTAATTTTTACGACCCTGTCCGTCAAAATGATGGACAATGTTAAAGTTTAGTGCAACCTCTGGCTACAAGTGAGCTAACATTTGATATTTGCACATTAACTAGACCACAGATCAACTCAAATATGTATCTAAAGTCCTATTAAGTATTATATATTTTTTTTAACTTGCCTATTTTTTCTTGCCTTGGAGAAATTAATGATGAGAGAAGACAGCCAAGAGAAGTGGAATAGGACTCACAGAAATGGAACACCCCATCAATGATCTCAGAGTCAGTGCTTTCTGCATGAGCTTAAACAGATGTGGAGGAGCTTTGCTCAGCTCATAGCTCTCAGCGATGCCTCCAGTGAAATCTTCAAAACCCTCAGTGGCCCAGCCTCCCGACAGAGCTTCATATGAGCCGTTTACCCTTCAAAATACAGGAGAAATCAGTGCCAGTAGTTGGTATATCATGGATATGTGACATGTTGTATGAACACTGTGTGTTTTGTAGGCTGAGGTTACCAAGCATTTCAAATGACTCAGTATCTTATTGTCAAGCATTACAGTTTAGGTAAGTAGTAGCAGAATTTATGAATAAACACACACTTACTTTGCATAGGCCTTTTCCAACAGAGCGCTCCAGAACTCAAAACGCTCAGCTGAATGAACAAACAGCAGCTTCCCATTTTTGGTGGGCAGCTGGTCATCAATGACCACATCCACCCATTCACCATACTGCCAGAACTGAAGAGATGCGAACATTAAACAGTCTGATAGTGTCGCTTGGAATAATAAGGTTATAAATACACAAATGAGTTCCAAAAGTCTGAGACCACTAGTGAAAATAATCCATTTTGCATTTTTTATAATGTTATATAATTTTTAATTATAAATTATATTATTAACTAACAATTTGAGTTAAAATTTTATTTAAATTATTTTGATTTTTTTTTTTTTTAAATCCTAAAATGCTGTTTTCTTCCAGATTTAAATTAGATGTTTTAATTCCAGATCTTCAGTGTGGTTTCAGACTTTTCGATCACACTGTATGTTCTTACCTGAAAGTGAAAAATGCCGGCATAGTTCTCTGTAAAACTCTGTCCTTGTGGAACCACACGCTCCAGAAGCTCATTATCCAGAGTCAAAGATGCGATAGCTGCCATCAACCAACAGTCACCTGCAAATGTATCAAATGTCATGGGATACTTCTGCGATAAGCTGATTATTTTATGCAAACTGACCTTCAGTGCACTTATGACAGTTACAACCTGGTCTTTTTAGGATCAACCTGGGCTTCAGTGTTTTGCTCAAGGAGTATCCTGACCATATGTGTCTTGCTCAGTGGTGATGGTCCATGGATTAAACATTGTGGGGTTTGAACCTACAACCTTCAAAGTTAGGTTTTCAATCACTTCCAAGTCTCACAATATGTTTTTCCACAAGACGATATGTGCACTTTGTAGTGTGAGGCAACTTTAATTTGCGTTGCCTATACTTTGATCTGAACCACTTACCACTAAAACCTGCATGTATTTCATTTCGCCCCACATCATTTGTACTATGATCATAAAACTGTACATAATGTTAAATAAAGGTTCCAAAAGAGAGTTTTTACAGTGATGCCATAGAACTACCATTATTGGTCAGTGGATTTTTTAAAATGTTGAAATTAATTGTTATTTATTGTGTTTTTGAGAAATTGTATCATATAAGCCACATATGTGACATAATTTCTGATATAGCGATTGTTATATTTGTCTGTTTTAACACCCAAACAACACCTTTCTAATCAAAACAGTTTTTTCTCACCTAAAGCTCCTTGGCAGATGTCTGTCCGCTTAGCGCCGTCCACAATGAACTGAGGGTTTGAGCAGAGCTCCTTTAAAAAGGGACAATGTGAGAACAATTAGAGGTGGCAGTATTATGCTATGTAATGGTACAACTGAATAACAATAGGTTTTATTTGCTTTTCACAAAAAGTACATGTAAAAATCAACATGTATCAAAAAGTATCAACATAAGATCATCCTCACACCTAAAAAGACCCTTACAAAAACCAAAAAGGATATTAAACCAAAATGGAAACTATAGGTAAACCATGGTAACCATAAATTAACCATAACCCAAAAAACTTTTTACTACATGGTTTACTACACTTTTACTATAATAAAACCATGGTTGGTTTTTGTAAGGGGAAACCTGAGCTGCTGTCGGTTACCATATTAGCCCCTTTCACACATACAGTCTTTACTGGTAAACTACCAGTGAATTATAAATCAGTTCTGAGCACTATTTTGTCAGAATCTTTCAACTGATAGTGACAGCCATCGACTTGTGTGCAGCCTTATAGCACAGCAGGCTACACAACGCTTGTTTCTTTATCTCAGGGAACTGAGGTTACGTTGGTAACCAGAGCATTCCCTTTGAAACGGTCTCTCCTGTTGCACTGTACACTATGGGAAATGCATCTAATAGCGTTGTGCTATAAGCAAGTGCAGAATGAAGCTGCTCTACCAGCCTATCTGTGGAAAACCCATAATGAGGTTTCTGAAGAAATCTGAGCCCACCAGACTGGGGTCCACAGAACAAGACCTTCTCAACTCACAGAGGGGATTAGGTAAACTAAGCGGACAAAATCCATGCCTAAAGGGCAGGGATGTCCAGGTTATAAAATCTGGCGAAGTTAGACAGCAAAGACCATCCGGCAGCCGCACAGATATCACCAATAGAAACACAGCTGGCCCAAGCCCAGGAGGAGGCCATTCCTCTTATAGAATGGGCCCTTACTCCGATAGGACACTGAATGTCCACTGAGGCATAAACCTGGGCTATAGCGTCAAGTATCCAGTGAGACAGTCTCTGCTTTGTGACTGGCAGCCCTTTAGAGTGGCCTCCAATGCAAACAAAGAGCTGCTCTGAATGCCCGACTAGGGAACTATATAAGTACTCTTAAGAGCCCGAACTGGCAGAGTAAATTCAGACCCTGCTGAGTTATGAAGAGCCAGTTTGAGACACCTTAGGCATATCTGTCTTGGTTTGAGGACAACTCTGTGACATAAAGCACTGACTGATAGTGCTTGTTAGTCACCAACTTACTTGACGGACGCTAATGCCAGAAAGAAGGGCGGTCTTATCAGCCATGAAAAGGAAGGCCCTGTAGTCTGTGCGGTGTGTTCAAGTGCAGTTTTTTGGTCCAGACGCTGCTGACGCGAGGCAACAACTGACGTTGCGGCCGTCTTTGAAATGCCACTTCGACAGGCAAGTGCAGCTCCTATTTCTTTAAATGGGGAAACATCAAACACCTTATTTAGCAGCTCTTGCAGAAAGGTTAACACAAAAGACATGTCACAAGAGGATGGGTCCTCCTTTCATGCTGCACACCATTCAGAAAAGATTGACCATTTAGCATCTTGTAGATGATGCCCTAGCCTCTGAAATGGTGTAAGTCACTTTCACAGGGAGCTGTATACTCGCATCATGGGGCCAAACATAAAGGCTTCACAGCTCAGGCTGGGGATGCCAAATCATGCCTTTCACTTGAGAAAGGAGGTCTGTCTTCAGTGGTATCAGCCATGAAAAGGGAGTGTGACCTGAGACCACCTTGGTGATTTATAAAGGCTACCACCATCATGTTGTCCAAGTAGACTAGGAACTCCTGGCCTAAACTCACTTGGAACTACCTGTGCATTAATTTAGGAATAACTGATAAAGGGCCATTAAATTATTAGAAAATAGTGCACCTCTGCTTCACCGCATTACCACTTCAGGTGTGTATTATTTTTGAATTATTCAACGGACCAGAGTCAGTTATTCCACTTTATACTACAGTTACCACACTTCAAATATTTTTCAGATATTGTATTTTAAAGACCTTCATCAGGTTTTTGCCCTTAAAATGTTCTTGTAAGTAGGATTAAGTTGTTAAGCATCTCATCCAACACCTCCATTGCTAATTCCAAAATGTCATTTTAGACCTTTTAATGGAGGTTTGAGATGTTGAAAGCAGACTAATGCAGTTAATAATGAAGTTATTAGACAAACAGAGAGAGAGATTAAGGTGAGTTTGTGTGTTTCTCAACAGTGTTTGGCAACAGCATTTTTACTAAAAGCAAAACTGCAAGTTATTAGTGAGAAATGGCATGTGGCTTTTAAGTTGCTAAACCATTTTACTGATAAAACTGTCAGACAAGTGCTAACAACACATTTCTGTGTGTGTGTATGTGAGTATATGTCAGCATATATGTGCATTTTTAAGGAAGAGAAAGTGTGAGAAAAAGAGTAGCCTATGTGCTTTCTATACATAATAAAATGTAAATTCGTGGCAAAAACATGGAAATGATTCAGCGTTTTTATCCTATTGTTTACTATATTAACTATATTAATGGGTTGGGTGGGGGGTACACTGCCCTCCAAAAGTTTAGAAACGCCCTAGAAAGTGGGGTTTTGGACAATATTGGCATGAATCCTTTTAATTTGTGATAATTTTGCATTGATAAGGGACAACACAAACTACAAAAACATTTTTTATTACATAAACAGTTTATACACAGAAAAAACTTAAATTTTCGATTCATCAAAATATCCACCATTAGCAGCTATTACAGCTCTGCATAATCTGGGCCTAAATTCATTGTATTCTAAACTTAATTGGCTATCAATTGTTGAAGCTATTAAGGTGTGTTGACCCAAAAATCTTTTAAAAGCCTGGGCCAAGTTTAAACCAGTAACCAGGCATCACAGCTGGCAAAGGGCATGTCTGACTTTGACATGTATATATTGCCATTATTATGTAATCAAAATGAAAATTATTATTGCTGGTCTTCAATGATAATGTCAACTTAATTTAATGAATTTGCACCAAAAAATAAGGATTTATGCTGATATCGTCCAAAACCACACTTTGCCAGGGGTGTCTCCAAACTTTTGGAGGGCAGTGCCCATTGGCAGAACCTGATTTTACCAAGTATGACATGTTCCTGGATCATCATCTTTGTTGACCCTGGAACAACATTGTGATTAACCAATCAGATTTGAAAAAACAGTTTATAGTTTTTGTGAAGTTTAGGCTTACAATCAGTGTTTGGTGCTTGTACATCAGTGTCATTCATCTATCATTTCCTCTGATTTTAGGGATTACTCATAGGTAAAGTTAGGTTTAGGTGTAGGGATGTGGTCAAGATTACATTTTTGGATGAAAATGTTGTTCCAGGGTCAACAAAGTATGTTGACCCAGGAACACATCTAACTCAGCAAAATCAGGACGTGCGTGTACATTGATTGCACTACAAATACAAATTTTAAACAGAATCACATTGTGAAACAAAAATACACACAGAAGCCTTTACCAAACCTGTTCCACCAATATCCCATTATTACAGTTTTAACTTTTGACTGTGTGAGAAAATGTACATGTGGTGTGACAGCTTAAGAAAAGTGTCAGTTCTCACGCTGAATGTGTGAAACTTGGCAGCTCATTGCTTGGTCATTGTCATTGTGGGTTTTGGTTTTTTGCTGTTCTGAACTATAAGCACATTTGAAATTTAAATGAAATCGTTTGGCAAAGTGATATGGGAATGTAATGTGATCAAGACCTACTTCCCAGCAAACACAGAATGTTCCCCTAATGTTCCCATATGGTTCCAATTTGGTTATTTTTTGGGAACCAAATGAGAACATTCTAGGAATCTTTTTAATAACCTATAAAGAACATTCCCAGAACATTCCCTGCAGGTTATT